>NW_026940123.1:0-9731 GCF_032062105.1 Saccostrea cuccullata
GCGCGTAGCCAGGCGTACGTTTGTACGCACAAACGTCCACATCATTTTCAAAAAAAAAAAAAAAAGGGAAAAAAAGAGAAGAAGGAGAAGAGCGAGACAGGCATAATATTTTAAAGTGTACTCATCATTTTTGCAAAATATTATTAGTGAATTAAAATCTTAAAATAATAATGGTTTTGTTGATATATATGCAGTAAAAGTTTAAGTTTTGATATGAACATAGTATATGATGTTTAAAATGTATTTCAGTGCAAATCTTGTAGTGATCTCGCTTCCTTCATCTACAAAATTTTCAGTCATATTTTATAAGCACTTGCAGGAATGTTTTTGCGATAAAGGTATAAATATTTCAATATTTTGGGAGTGAAATACTGCATACATTTGATTACCAATTTAAAACAAGCTTTAATTCTATTCAATGCCAAGAATTTCAATTGCTTTTACTGGAAATTAACTTCCAACCGTAACGCTTAATTTCTGTAACGATATTTTCCCCAAACTTTTAACTTAATATCGGATTCATGCGATACTTCAAAAATTGTAATTCAGCATTATATGTGAACATTAAAAATCGAAAAATTGGTAAAATTCAGTTTAACCTAAAAATAATAACAAGGCCTGTTCAAGTATTGACTTCTGTAACACTACCTTAAAACTAATAGCTGCAAAAAAGTTAGACACCAGATATATATATATGAATATTGATGAAAAAAAACATGAAATTTTAACATTTTATTAATTTATTGGCTTTCTGTGCAGCATGAAAGAAAAATATTTTCCCGGAATTGAGCTTTGATTTGCTAAAAAATAACTTGAAAATTGGCCAGATCAGACATTTGGTACAAAATGGTACATTTTTAAACACGTTTTTCTAAACATTTTCTATCTCTGGGTCGTCTCTCCATGATTTTGAAACGTTATTTGTGTGTATTTTAATTCAAAGCAATGAATACACTTTTCTAAAAAAAATGGAGAGAAGACCCAGAGACCATGAAAAATGAACTTTTCCCAAAAAATCCAAATGTGTGAATATGGTGCTTCCTTGTCCTTTTAAAATCATTATTATATGTGTAGCGGTGATAGCTCAGTAAGTTGGGCTGCCTGTTCAGTGCACTCGAAGCAAAAAGTTTTTGGTTCGAACCTGGCATGGGCCGTTAATTTTTTTTCCCATGCAAACTTAAAACCATTTAATTTTGTTAGTTTCGTTTTATGTATTGATGTATTAAAATTTTGAAGCAGATAAATTTTGATTCAGTTTGGTTCTCGACGAAATCGATTATAATCTTCTATTCTATAATGTACATGTATGTACACGTATCATGCATCTACATGATCTATGCATTAAATATTTTAGGTGTTTATTTTCTTTTAACAAAAATTACTATGTTATAGTACCCCGTCGGAAAAACGGACATATTGTTACAATTTCACAGTGTCTTTCAAACTAAAAAAACCCCCTATGGACGTGTTTGTAAAATCTGTCAAGCTATGTTCAGCCAACCAAATCCTGGACATTTAAACCATAAATGTTTCGTACAAATGATTCCTGCAGATCGCTCGCCAAATGCGCCCATTTTCTTTCAGAAAAGTCCTACCAGGAGGGACAAATATGCACATCAAAATCGTCGAAAATCAACCAGGTCATGCCTTAAGGTGCCCCCCCCCCCCGTCTATTCAAGCGTCCACATCAAAAGTATCCTGGCTACTCCCCTGGGAAATTACTATTGTTAATTGACAATGCGTCGTCGATATATCTAAATGTCGAGTGTTTTCTTCTTTTCACGCATAAGATTTTGCACAAATTCTGCTTCATATGAATATAAAAACAGGTCTGCTAATAATGGAGCACAATTGTTACCCATGGGAATTCCAATAGATTGTTGATATTTTAAAATCAGTGTTCATTAATTTCACCTTTTTTTCATTAGGAAATACATAATATATTATACCAAAAGTATGTCTTCGTACGAGATATTATTAATATCCTTTTCGATACATTCTACCTAATTAACAGGACTTTATATCATCCAAAATATATACATAATTATATAACATTGCATATCTTTCCGCTTTTTTGTCTTAGCTATCAATGTCTATAATCAGTCAAACATCCAAATATGAAAGGAATAAAAGACAGCCAACCAATATAACTAATATTTGGCATTTTGCGATTTTCAATGTGTTTGAAATATAGAAATATACAAATGTAATGGTGATTTATTTAAACGAACGTCCACTGTTAGTCAATGAGGACATATTGGAGAATTAAACATTGAAGTTCAAACACTCTATTGGAAAAAATGTCAATTTTCAACAGGGGTAAAATTTTTAGATAGTGCATACAAAAAAAATTTGTTTTTTTTCTTTGGGTTTTTGTCGTTAGAAATTGACTCCGTCATTTCATTACTATGGTAGTCATTACACATCTTTACACCGGCCTGGCACAGTGGTTAAAATTCTTTATATAATCTAGGTTCGTAATTTTTAAAAAGGGGGCCCCCTAGCTCTTCCAAAATTGGGAAGTGAGTGATCCATGGGTGTTAAGTGTTTGTGTTAAGACGGAGCTCTATGGATCGTAAAGTGAAAATGTAGGTATTCTCCTTCTAACCAAAAAGTGTTCCGCGTGGCGCCGTGTCCACACTGCTCAACGCGTTATCGGCAACTCGGTTGTTATCGGACACTCGGTTGATAACAATTTTTTACAGGTTAGTAAATTATTTCAAGTAAACTCTGTTAAAATAGAAACAGAGAATGTTCATTGTGATTTTTGGAAACAGAAATAAATATGGATACAAAATAAAGCCTCGATACGTATTAGAATAGCATTTGTTAGCCTTGGGAAGGCTGTAAAAGTCAAATTTGTTATATTTTGCAAGTTTTTCTCTAATTGGCATTGCTTTAAATAGCTTTTTTCTTCAAAATCCTTATAAATACCTAGCGTTGATGATTTTCCACAAGAAGACACCGTCAGAATCTTGCAAATATGTTATTAAAGGACAAAAATTGCCCAATTTTAACTTTCAGTATGTTATCGGAAATACGGTTAAATAATTCACTTTGTTATCGGAAACTTCGGTTTTGGTTATCGGAAACTTCGGTTTTGGTTATACGAAACAAAGGTTGAGATAGATTAGGAAAAATGTAAAGAAACGACAGAAATCCGGATAAATTCTAAATATTTAAAGTGGCTGGCACACAATTCTAATTTTTGGTTATTATTTGCTTCTTTTAAGAATATGTAACTTTTAAAAAATGCGTGTTTTCTGGCATTTCTCACTGAAGTCTGCATGATCTTGATCTGTTCGAAAATATGGTATTAGTTTTAAATTTCACTTAAAGGTACCGAGGTCGCCCGTTGTTAGAGTGTCTGCTCTAGGGTCGTCTAGTAAGGAGTCGATCCTTACGTCGCGGATTCGTATCCCAATGTGGGACGCCGCAGTAGGTGCTAGCACAAAAAAGATTCCTCACTGCTCAATTGCCCTGAGTGCCGAGTATAGGACAAGTTTTGTAGCTCTCCGCCGGCAAGTGATGGTGTCTCCATATGACTTGAAAATTCTCAAGAGGGCGTTAAACAACATACAGCCAATCAAGGTGATGAGCGCATGGCGAACGAACAGATGCCAGCCATTTTTTAATCAACTTAGGTCAGGCGACACCTATATTCAAATTCACAACTTTTCCAACACGAATACATTTATAAGTTAAGGGTAAAAGAATTAAAGAATTTAAACTCAAAGGTAGTTAAATGTATTTTCAAATAGGGCGTTAGACCAAATTATATGACAGAATTCAAACTTTTGAGAAGGAAAGAGATTGACATAAAAATTACAAAATCCTAAACACGGATCTCTAAAGACAGCGGAGGTTGTTTAGCGTACCAAGAAGGAATAAGAACCCCCTGATAAACGGTTACATTCAGCACTGTGCTCTTCGTTATTATTGGCCATGTGCAATGTGTAGAGTTCATGCTCAGATGAATCGAGGGGGGGGGTCACTTGGATTTTGCATCGCTATTTGATGTTTATACTGAAACAAAAAATCTCTGTTCCCCCCCCCACCCACCCACCCTTTTGTAATTGAAAACGCCAATCACTGACTTTAGCAAAAGTTAAACATATGAGGAACTGAAGTTAATCAACCTGCACCCGTTCTCCTTAATAGGTAATTTTCAAGGTTGGGAAATCAGTTAAGTTTTATTTTTATTAAAGTGTTTTCTCTATTGTGTTTTTTGCACAATAAAATCCCAGTCGGCTCTCTCTTATTTTTATTTATCTATTTATTTTTGGACCATGCTTTTCGTTAAAGGATAGTCTCCTTAATCCACTACATATCCAAATAACATTGTATAAAAAGAATGAAGAATTATCTTTCTTTATTGTTGACAGCTATCTGATTGATAAAAGCTAGATCACATGATTAACACAAGCTAGATCACATGATCAAGTATTTAAAAAGTCCTATTCACTTACTAGGTGATTCTATTTAAAGCTTCTAAAAATTATGTTAACGTTCTTTTGCGGAACAACAAAAGTGCTAACGTCACAATCACAGGCACTTGTTTCGTATACGGGGCACCCCCCACTTAAGCCACAACTGCTATATTTGTAAATGTGACGTGATTCCGGGAATCATGGGGGAACTTGAATTTAAAACAAAATGACGTAATATGTCAGAAGACTTAAGTTATTGTTATGATAAATTAAAGATAATATATCTTAATATCAACCTAGGTTTCCGATAACTTGCACCCGTGAAAAACCGAATTATCCGGCAACTTAAACCGTGTTGCCGATAACATGTTTTTGCCCAACGAAGCATTTTAAATGCCCGTAAAATAAACTATAATTTAAATTTTGATATATGTCTGCTTATCTAAAGGTTTATGATTGTCCATATAATTAATAAATCACTTTGTTTAATAAAATAAATTGATTCTGGCCTCTACAAAGGCTAAAATATGTTGACATATCAAAATTTTTTATTAAATTTCATTTTAAAGACCTGTAGATCTCTTGAAAGAAAGTAATTTGGATCGTGCTTTTTTTTTTATTAAAGTTTTATTTTTATTAAAGTGTTTTCTCTATTGTGTTTTTTGCACAATAAAATCCCAGTCGGCTCTCTTATTTTTATTTATCTATTTATTTTTGGACCATGCTTTTCGTTAAAGGATAGTCTCCTTAATCCACTACATATCCAAATAACATTGTATAAAAAGAATGAAGAATTATCTTTCTTTATTGTTGACAGCTATCTGATTGATAAAAGCTAGATCACATGATTAACACAAGCTAGATCACATGATCAAGTATTTAAAAAGTCCTATTCACTTACTAGGTGATTCTATTTAAAGCTTCTAAAAATTATGTTAACGTTCTTTTGCGGAACAACAAAAGTGCTAACGTCACAATCACAGGCACTTGTTTCGTATACGGGGCACCCCCCACTTAAGCCACAACTGCTATATTTGTAAATGTGACGTGATTCCGGGAATCATGGGGGAACTTGAATTTAAAACAAAATGACGTAATATGTCAGAAGACTTAAGTTATTGTTATGATAAATTAAAGATAATATATCTTAATATCAACCTAGGTTTCCGATAACTTGCACCCGTGAAAAACCGAATTATCCGGCAACTTAAACCGTGTTGCCGATAACATGTTTTTGCCCAACGAAGCATTTTAAATGCCCGTAAAATAAACTATAATTTAAATTTTGATATATGTCTGCTTATCTAAAGGTTTATGATTGTCCATATAATTAATAAATCACTTTGTTTAATAAAATAAATTGATTCTGGCCTCTACAAAGGCTAAAATATGTTGACATATCAAAATTTTTTATTAAATTTCATTTTAAAGACCTGTAGATCTCTTGAAAGAAAGTAATTTGGATCGTGCTTTTTACCGCTGAAAGTATTATCATTTATCTATCAAAGATCACAAACTTTGTTTGCAGAAGTACACAATTATCATTGAATGAAGAAATTTAAAATCACCTACGTTTTCTATGCATTGTTTTTCCTGCACCGAGTATCCGATAACAACCGAGTTGCCGATAACGCGTTGAGCAGTGTGGTGTCCTTAAGTCGCGGATTCGAATCCACTGCGGAACGCGGAGATCGGTCCTTCGGATGATACCGTATGAACCGATCGAAGTCCCTCGTCATAGTAAGTGTTGACATGCACGCAAAAAGACCCCTCATTCATAAATGGCACTGAGGGCCATGTATAGATGTTTATGTAAATTCACTGCCCTCTATCGACAAATGGTTGTATCTCCATGCATACGAGAGAAAAATCCTGTAGGGGATGTTCAACAACGCACACCGATATTTCTAATACCATAGTTATGTCAGGTGGTAGTCAGAAATTCTTTTTTTTTCTGTTTTTAATGCCTATATTTCGAATCCAAGAATGTTTCGATTTTTTTGGTCCCATTAAGTTCGATTTGTATTGTCGTAAATGTATTGTCGTTCTCAAGGTCAATACGATGTTTTATGCACAACATAAACAAGAATGCCATTAACAAACTAGATTAATTTGTGTACGGAAAAATGAATACAACCTTCAAAGTTTACAGTATCAAGGTCCTACCAACTTAGCTGCAGAACTGTAGCTCTCCGAAAAAAATATATTGACATACAGGTCTGTAAATTCAACATATATTTTTAGGAGAGCAGCTACTACACCAAGTAGGGTAAATATGTGTATTGCACACTGGTGACACGTAATTCATATTTGAAAAATGTAAGCAAACAGGGTTATTGTACTCGTTGCAGAATGCAAATGTACTTTCCTAACACCCTCCCCCCCCTCCACCAACACACACACATTTTTTTCCAACATGCTTAATAAATCCATTTAAGAAAATTATTTCATTCTTTTTCATTCTTTTATGAAGAAAACCTGAAATCACTGAGTCTGAATTTGTTTTTTTTTTATCTTATTGTGGTATTGTCCAGGAACAAGGGAGCGTAAAGCCTAAGGCTATATTATGCGACATACATTCGAGGGCTGTTCATAGTCCAATAATGTCCTTGGTGCTCGGAAAGAAGCTAAAGACGCTTTTCAAAGGTTTTAATGATTTGACGGAATATTCTCTTTTAATTTAAACACATGTCCATGATATTTGATCCAATTGCTATGGTGTTCCGTTGGGGCCACTCGCACCATCGTTTAAGATGCGAGAGTGCGAAGTTGCAAGGGCGAAGTTGCGAAATGCGATTTGCGAAGAAAGGAAAGTGCGCAGATGCGACGGCGAAGCGCGAAAATGCGAAACTTCACTAATCATTAACACATCTTTCAAGGATTGGCCGATGTATGGCCGAGCATCGTAAAGTCTCCGTTGAATCTAAGATCATCGGAGGGTTGAGTGGAGGGCAACAGACATTGGCCAATCTAGGTCAGTGTTCGACCAAACAATTGCCCATAGTCGACCGACGTACAAACGATGTTCGCCTATGTATAAGCGATGTAACATACATGTACATCGGCCAATTACCCTGGGACATTGTTTAATGATAAGCAATGCATCGCTGGGACTTTGTAAGTCCGGCCAGCAACCACGCCATTTTTATAAAAAAAAACGCATTGGTTGCCCATCATATACCCATTGCTTGATAATGTGACTGATATTTTAAGGACTACTAGACCGATGTGGACCGATGTTGGGGCATCACTCACACCACGGATTACCAACGATTACCACCGGTCTACGGCCACCGGCCGAGAAATGTGAGCTAGGCATTAGTTTCATAGCAGTATGATATTTCGGTGTTTTATTGCTAGGGTTTGAATCCCACGTATACTATTTGATATTTTTATAAAATGAAAATTTTTTATGAGATATAATTTCTCTCAGAAAATCTTTTTTCCTCATAATTTCATAAATTTCAATAATGAGAAGTAAATTTAAATACGCAATTTACATATCAAATGTGATTTCTTGATATCTGACGCTAAAGGCTTTCTGCACTCCTTACCCCCCCCCCCCTCCCCTCCATTTTCTTTAATTTGCGCTGGGTTTTGTTACGAAAAAAAAAATCTTTATTTAACTGTCTTGCTGTTAATATAATCATACTTTGTTAAGAAAAAAGAACATAATTATTTCAAATGCACTTGTAAGACAATGCTAATATGCCTCCATTCGTTTACGTCTTGGTTATGCATATTAAACTCATTCTTCAATATTCATGCAAGATTATCCTTTGATTTTAATGAATTCTACGTTTATGCAATTTAGGTTTAATAAACTCAATATACATAACTTTGAAAATCTCACTGAGACCTCCTTAGCAATGTCCAGGTTGTCAAGATCGCACCACATTTGATTAACTCGACTACCGTTTTTTTTTTTTTTTTTTTTTTTTTTTATCAATTCTGTTATTCTTCACTGAGTTATATTGATCAACTCTAAAGATAAATTATAGCTTGACAGTTGCTGAGAAAAATGAGATTTAAAGTTTTCATTCTTCGAATACGTATGTTCAATGCATCGGGTCACCATTTGAAAGAAATGACATTGTACTGCCCCTCTCCCCTTCAAAAACATAAGTACATCAAGTATATTTTATTGGAGGGTGGGATGGGGTGGAGTGGTGGTTCTCGAGGAAACTGTACTCTACAACTTCTACACAGTATAGGACACCCCCTCCCCCCAGAAAATTGAACTTAGTGTGAGATTTTTGTAGGGAGGATTTTAGGGGGAGCCTACTTTACAAGACTGATATGTCGCGATCGTGTTACAGAGACCAAGAAACCGGTATTTACATTGTAGGTATATGCATGTAGTTATAATTTCCAGAACTTATTCATTTATTTGTTGAATCTTCTACCTTACATCGATAGAAGTGTAAAAATTTTAAAAGGTAAAACATGGCATCGTACATGTAGCATCCAAAGTTGCTTACACTAAAAAATGAAATTATGTTGTTTTTTCCGTACATTTTAGAGAGAAATGTGAATATTAATTGAAAATCATTGTAAAACCGGCTTGTAAAAATATTGCGATATTATGGTTTGGAAAAATATGATATATAGTAATACGAAAATTTTGGTGATATCCATCCCTATTTAATTAGTTTTTAAAAAAGAGAGACTAGATCGATGTTGAAACACAATTTCTTTCCACTCCATTGAACTGTCTTTTGTTTGACATAATACCGCATATTTGAGTTCATCTCACAATATGCGTCGTTATCAAAGCTCTATATCCTTTAATTATATGTCATCATTCACCTCCTTTTTGTGAAAAATCGAATAAATGAGATAAGCCGGAATTTATTTATCCATCCATACAGTGTCAGTACGTAGTCACTAGGTTTACGGGTTATCTCCCCTTTTCTATGCATCAATGAAAGTGAAAGGTGGGTGATGAAAGTATCCGATTTATTTTTCTGTATTATGAAATATATATAATGTAAATCTAAAGCAAAATAATATAATTAAAAGACAATTTGTTTTGAAATGTGTCCGTAGCACGATTGAGGTCAACCCAGCGTGCTACTTTTCCCGTCAGGGAGGGCACAACTGATGTTGATGTTGGGGGTATGCCATTTTGCCGGCTGCCCCACTGTTGTGTAAACCACTGTGGACAATACCTGCCAACTCGAATAAAACATTAAACTTAAATACTTAGCATTTGTTTATTATATATAGGTCTTTGATAATTAAGTAATATGTAACGAGTAAGGAAAAAAAATATGGCGGAGAAGATTGCGATATAGTATT
>NW_026940124.1:0-9644 GCF_032062105.1 Saccostrea cuccullata
TTGTTTTTCTGATGAAATTGCCTGTACCGCTTCCAATGTCTTTTTTTAATATTCATTTCCCCCCACTTGGAATATTAGATTAACTTTCAAACTTTTAATCCGTATTTGTTTACTTTTTCACTTACGGGTCAGTCAACAAAAAAAAATTAATTCCCTTCTTATCATGCTTATGCCATGTCTAATTTACATATGCAGCACTTAATAAAATGTATTATACTATATCAATGAATTTGAAAAAAAAAATTAATTAATTAAATTGTTACAAAGTTGATAAAAAATGTACATGTATTGTACTTAATTTATGTTGCAACTCCAAACAATATTTATTTTATAATTCTTACTTGATAATTACAAGCATTAAGAGAAATAATGTGGGTTTTTTTAACCCACATAAAAAATTATGGGATAATAAACCCCACATTTTATTTTTAGTGAGGCGTGGGTTAAAAAAACCCACGAAAAATAATATGGGTTATTTAACCCCATGGGGTGAAAAATAAACCCCATGGGGTTTTTGTGGGGTTTTTTGTGGGGTATTTTTAAGTTCATGTTTCCCCATGGGATTTTTTTTTTTGAACTCAAATATCTCAAAAACTAGCAGAAAATGTTGAATTTTTTTTTTTCATAAACCAGTTTGATTATAAAAACCCCACCATATAAAAAAAAACCCTAAGATGATAGCTTTAAAGGAAAAGGGTGCGCAAGTTCGGAAAAATGTCCATTCCGAAGTTGTCCGTCCCACTGTTTATATTGAAATCAGACTAAAACTGTAAAAGGAGTAGCATTTTGAAAGAATTTCACAGAAATTTCTATTTTTAGTAACCACGCCAACACCGTTCATCGAAATCAAACATAGGTAATCAGAGATTACAGAGCTCACCTCAACGAATGTTTTCTTTAAGTAAGGCAAAGTCACACAATTAATCAACAAAAAGTGTACATTCCAAAAATGAAAATATTTAAGCAATTTTGACCTGATACTTTGAAATAGACCTACATAAACAATTTAAACTAGTTCTTCTTCATGAAAATGTAATCAAAATCCAGCATCTGAAGCAAATTTGAGAATTTTCATCTCTTGATGAACACTTTAACCTGTTCACTTAACCGCAAAATGTAGGTCAGATTCAGCATCCGAAGCAAGCCCGGTAGTGTGCATCCTTAGATGTATCATCCATGCAAGTTTGGTCAACATAGGGCTAAAAGTTACTTGGAAATGAAACCTACACCAAAAACTTTAACCTGTTCACTCAACCGCAAAATGTAGGTCAGATTCAGCATCCGAAGCAAGCCCGGTAGTATGCATCCTTAGATGTATCATCCATGCAAATTTGGTCAACATAGGTTTCATAGTTACTTGGAAATGAAACCTACACCAAAAACTTTAACCTGTTCACTCTACCGGAAAATGTAGGTCAGATTCAGCATCCGAAGCATGCCCGGTAGTATCCATCCTTAGATGTATCATCCATGCAAGTTTGGTCAACATAGGGCTTATAGTTACTTGGAAATGAGACCTGCACCAAAAACTTAAACCTGTTCACTCAACCGGAAAATGTAGGTCAGATTCAGCATCCGAAGCAAGCCCGGTAGTATGCATCCTTAGATGTATCATCCATGCAAGTTTGGTCAACGTAGGGCTTATAGTTACTTGGAAATGAAACCTGCACCAAAAACTTAAACCTGTTCACTCAACCGGAAAATGTAGGTCAGATTCAGCATCTGAAGCAAGCCCGGTAGTATCCATCCTTAGATGTATCATCCATGCAAGTTTGGTCAACATGGGGATTATAGTTACTTGGAAATGAAACCTACACCAAAAACTGCACCAAAAATGTTAACCTGCTCCAAAAACATTAACCTGGTCATTCCTTTGCAGAAATTGCAGCATCTGAAACTTTGACTGGTACAATGAAACACACTATAACCATCTTCCATGCATGTCTAATCAATATAGGATATAGAAGTACTTAAAAAGAAAACTGCTCCAAAAAACTTAACCTTAACCTGGGACGCCGACGACGACACCGACGCCGAGGGTATTACATAAGCTCCCCCAACTTCGTTGAGGTGAGCTAAAAACCGATATACAGAATTATGTATCTTAGTGTAGTCTACTTGTGTGCCAAGTTATATTGAAATCAGACTAAAACTGTAGAAGGAGTAGCATTTTGAAAGAATTTCACAGAAATTTCTATTTTTAGTAACCATGGCAACACCGTTCATCGAAATCAAAAACTGATACACAGAATTATGTATCTTAGTGTAGTCTACTTGTGTGCCAAGTTATACTGAAATCAGACTAAAACTGTAGAAGGAGTAGCATTTTGAAAGAATTTCACAGAAATTTCTATTTTAAGTAACCACGGCAACACCGTTCATCGAAATCAAAAACCGATAAACAGAATTGTCTATCTTAGTGTAGTCTACTTGTGTGCCAAGTTATATTGAAATCAGGCTAAAACTGTAGGAGGAGTAGCATTTTTGAAGGAATTTCACAGAAAATTCTATTTTTAGTAACCACGGCAACACCGTTCATCGAAATCAAAAACAGATACACAGAATTATGTATCTTAGTGTAGTCTACTTGTGTGCCAAGTTACATTGAAATGAGACTAAAACTGTAGTAGGAGTAGCATTTTGAAAGAATTTCACAGAAATTTCTATTTTTAGTAACCACGGCAACACCGTTCATCGAAATCAAAAACCGATACACAGAATTATGTATCTTAGCGTAGTCTACTTGTGTGCCAAGTTATATTGAAATCAGACCAAAACTGTAGGAGGAGTAGCATTTTGAAAAATTGTTTACAGACAGACAGACGGACGGACGGACGACGGACGCATTACTATCGCATAAGCTCTTCTGGTCTCTGACCAGTAGAGCTAATAGAACCGACGTCCCGTGTCGTGCAAAGTACATGCAAGAAAAACACCTCGTCTACTCAATGGCGTAAGTGCTGTTAATTGCTCAAGGCACCTCTGCTTGATAGTATTTTCAGAATTGTGGTGTACAATTTTTTCTCACGTATTTTCACAATTAAGATGGATTGTAAATTCACAAAGCAAAATTGCATTTCAAAAATTCATTGTTTCCTCAATCAATCTGCTTATTTGTAGTTTAAGCCTTCGGTTCAAAATTTCAGAGGAAGAACTAACTAACTTATAGCAGAAGCCTTTTAGCTATGATTGTGCCAACTTGAAACAATGATTGAGAGTTCCTCTGCCGAAGGATAAAAATGTGAGTGTGCCTTCAGTTCATTTTCTTTTATCATGATGAGAAGGATGTGGTTACTTGTTCAATCGAATACTGTTTGAAAGATCTGACATAACCTAGAGCTCTATTTTATTTCATTCTGTAATAAATCAGCTTCAAATGAAGGTTAAAAGTTCATTCTTCGAGGAAGTCAAGTCGCCCGCGTGGCGCAGTGGTTAGATCGTCTGCTCTAGAGTCGCAAAGCAAGGAGTTGATTTTAACGTCGCAGGTTCGAATCGCACTGTAGGACGTGGACACCGGTCATTCGGAAGAGACCGTATAAACCAAGGTCCCGTGTCGCAGTAGGTGCTAGCACGAAAAAAAGATCTCACTGCTCAATGGCCCTTAGTGACGAAGAACCTAAACGCAAAGCAAACCCTTGATGCTCCTCAAGTCAAAATTCAGCTTTATAAAAACAAGAGACCCACGGGCCTTATAGGTCACCTGAGTATTGTGTAACAACTTTCAAACAATTAAATTTGGTTCGTGTTTAAACCGGAGGCCATGAAATTCACAATTTACAATTTTGAAAGGCACCACTGCTTATCATAGTTATTAACTTAGCATGCTTACTTTCTTTACTTAATACCCAGAGGTAGATCAGAGTAACAAAGAGAAAATAATATGCACTTCCACTTTATAACCAGTTGTGCACCTCACCCCAAAGGAACCACTGACCCAGGGCCATATTTTTCAAAATTTTGCAAATTTTATCATAAAATGGTTCATTAATACCAAAGAGCAGATTTCAAAGCATTAATTTATTTTCAGGCTATGGAGCCCCGCCCTAACACCAGAACCCCTGACCCTGGGGCCATAAAATTCACAAATCTGGAAGAGGCACTCTTGCTCATCATAACTATGTGCTTAATTTGTTTATTAAATACCCAGGAGCAGAGAAGAAGATGTTCAAAGAAATAATGCATTTTCACTATATAATCTATAGAGCCCCGCCCTAACACCAGAACCCCTAACCCTGGGGCCATGAAATTCACAAATCTGGAAGAGGCACTCTTGCTCATCATAACTATGTTCTTAGTTAGTGTATTTAATAACCAGGAGCAGAGAAGAAGATTTTCAAAGAAATAATGCATTTTCACTATATAATCTATACAGCCCCGCCCTAGCACTAGAACCCCTGACCCTGGGGCTATGAATTTCACAATTTTGGTAGAGGACTCAATGCTCATTACATTCATGCCAATAGTTTGCCTGCTTGATGTCCAGGAGTAAAGAAGAAGATTTTTAAAGATTTCATTAATTTTAGTGGTTTTGGCCCCACCCCTCAGGCCCAAGGGGGGCGGGGACCATGAAATTCACAATTTTTGTTCCCCTTCACCCATAGATGCTGTATACCAAATTTGGTTGAAATTGGTTCAGTGGTTTCAGAGAAGAAGCTGAAAATGTTCAAATGTTAACACACGACACACGACGGACGAAAACGGATAGCAATAGGTCACCTGAGTTACTCAGGTGACCTAAAAATCGACGTAGATAAACTGCATGAGAATTATCAAACTCTTTCCAGGTGAACGTTATACAAGGTGTGCTACCTCTCTGGATAAAGGCAGTCTACAGATACGCCACAGGTCCTGCCTAAGTATAAATTATGTTGACAAGGTTGTTTCTCCGATTTTTTTTGGTGTCAATCTTGGACAGGAGGCTTCGTAAATTTTATGACGTCAGAATTGAATGGTAACTTTTGTGACGTCAAAATTGAATGAAAGGAGTTTGACGAGCAGTAACGAAGCATTGAAACCAGTCATTCTTCAATTTGCAATTTTCTTTAAATAAATTATAATATTTTAGTGTCCTTTCCGATTTTCACATGTATTTTTTTTTTTATATTTAACAGCTTAGGATTCTAAATTCGATGACTATTTCCGTAAGGTGGTTTTTATTCTGTCGATTCTCATTTCTTTTGAAAAAGTTAATAACTGTAATCTGTGAAATACATCTTGTAAACAATATATAGTCCGCTTGTATAATATTGTATAAGGTAACTCAGATTTGTGTTATACGCCTTTATTATATAGCGCCTTAACAACGACAGCCTACGTTCGGTATACACCCTTCACCTTTGGTACAGCACTCAATCTTTCCTGGCAGATACTCGCACTTGGTGGTACCAATCTTACAACCAGTGGAACTTGCAGAGTGGTTAGAAGAGCTGGACTGAAGGGAAATTTTTATATCTGAGATCAAATATATCCGGCAATTTAAATAATAAAATTGAATATTCCTTTACATAAATTTTCATATTTGATAAAATGTATTTTTCCACTGTAGAATATTTGGTCATATCTCATTATTGATAATTTGTTCATTTTCGGATATGCCTTATTAAGTGGCTTTAAGAAGGATATTGTGTTTGAATTTAAAAAAAAATACCCTTTTCAGGAGTGGATCTATGACTTTCTTCCACTCCTCTAGACCCCAAGATGCATCAGCCTGCACTATTACGTCATTGATCGTAAACATTGGGGTTCCGGATATTCCACCTATAATGAGATGCAAATGAAAATCAAACTATTTTAAATAAAACATTTTACTTCGAAAATAATGCTTTATAATTTTAAAATGAACTTTATATGCATAAATAAAGCTTTACAGACTTAGCTTACTAATAAATTTTGTTTATAATATCTTATGCTTACGAGTGCATGTGTATTTCCATTCCACTCTTGTGTCTTCATCAATGTTAGGGTCCGCCATCTTTCCGATAAATGTCGCTTTCTGCATTCCTATCCCGGTCGCTATATCACTTAACATACTACATGAAGAAAATTTAATAAAACGCAAATGTTCTCGCTAATCGACAATAAATAATGAACATCTCTTCATTTATTCGTTATACCTTAATATTTGTTGTAGTAATACATGTAGTTATATTTTATCGTTTTAATACATATTAAAATTCCACTGTTGCAATTTTAGTGAAATAGAAATTACCTAAATTGATTGATATATAACCCTGCTTAAATATTTTGTTTGGAAAAATAATATGTATGGTCAAGAGTGCTTTTTGGAGTGGTTGTTAAATTTACACAAAAGCAAATAATTTCACGGATCTGTAGAAAAATTCCATTTATAACAGCTTTATCCTTATAAATGAACCTCATTAGTAACCTCTATGTATCAAAATGTTTAAAATATTCATGAAATTCCGAGTTCAAAGTGTTTGACATCCTAGTTATTATTATTATTAATTTTTTTTGCAGAAATGTGTACATGACATTCAATTATGACTACTACCTGATGACCATGGTTTCTGACATAGACTTGGTGGCGTTGTTAGATAAGCTGTCTAATCTGTTATATACACTGGCCGTCCAGTTAAAAACGGTTTGTGGTGAGTCAGATAGTTGATTGATTATCTGGGCACCCTAATTCCAGAAAAAAAAGCTTAAATTTGATACATGAAAACTTGTAACGTAAAGCCTTAATTGTGCTGGTATTCAGCACAGGAATCATTATTAAAAAATAATCCAATAATGTATTAAAAGCACTTGTGTTATGTTCCATGTCTTCGGATTTAGATATTTGTTCATGTAAAATAAGAGACGACCTTGTGCAACTGCTTTAATTATATTATTAGATTGTGGAAAAGCCAAAATGAACACCTGCTGAATGGGGTAAATTTCAGCTGATATTCAAAAAACATTGGTCATGATTGATGGGAACCTTTCAAATTTTGTCGGCCGCGTAGCGCAGTGGTAAGAGTGTCTGCTCTAGAGTCGCGCAGTAAGGAGTTGATCCTTACGGTTCGAATCCCACTGTGGGACGTGGAGACCTGTCCTTCGGATGAGACCGTATGAACCGAGGTCCCATGTGGCATTGCGTGCTGGAATGAAAAAGATCCATCCTTGCTAAATGATCCCGAGTGCAGAGTAGAGTTCAAATTTTTTTTTTCACCGGCAAGTGGTGGCGTCTCCATATGAGTGAAAAATTCTCGAGATGGACGTTAAACAACATACAATCAATCTTTCAACTTCAATCTTTTATTTAAAGGGAAAGAAATATTAGATTTCATTTTTGCCGATACAAAAAGTAACATGAATATGGACAAAAAACCGAAATTATCTCACCATTGCGACAAGAAACGAATTCCTGTGGTACGGAAGGGGGAACATGTGCATCCGGAGTGTTAACACTTCCGGTCCATAATGCTCAGCCAGCTGTTTAAGAGTAGGGAACGCCATCTGACTATCAGGACACACGGGTCCCATAAAAGCATCTACATTGATCGGAGTCAAACCCTTGACGTCTCCATACACGTATCCAAGCTTGTGGTTTGGGATTGGAACCTGTCCATATGTGACGTGAAAGAATAAAGCGAAGAAAAAACACCTCTTCAACGCTGCCATTGTTAACTTGTTTCCTATCTATTTCTTGTGAACTCATTTGACCTAATTTTTGAAAAGATAAGCACTAGTTATTGTGTCATATCGGAACAAATCAAACTTATTATCTTCAGATAATGACAAAGTGACATTCGTTATGATATTGGTGTACAACGTTAAATAGCATAAAACGGTACAGCGATATAATTCCATTATGTGAGTTTAAAACTATGGATTTTCAATAGAGGTGATGCATGTTGGAAATAAACATTAGAAGCGCGCTTCTAAACAGAGACAGGTAAGGGGACTGCGGGTTGTCCATGCCAGGCGTCTAGGTACAAAATTTCATCATGTAAGTCAACCTCTGAACCAAAATACCGGTACGTGCTGTCTGTGACGTAAATTTCTCATGAAATGTCACTCCGTTCTGTAAAATTAAAATTGTTTTTAAACATAGCATCAGAACCGGGTGAGAGGAGCACATTTGTTGTAAGATAAACATTAGATAGGCAATGAAAATTAGGGTCTACCCTTTGTTGGTTTAGCTCACCTCTTTATATACCCCATCCCCTTATTCTCAATTTCCTTACAACTCAAAAAAGCATGTATAGAAGTTACCGATTCTGATGTTTGTAAAGTAAGAGACATTGTAGACACAGAAAGGCATTTTTTTACCTAAAGGTAACAGAGGTAAGTACTATGACATTTAACATCTACATACGATTTTACGTATTTTGACAATTTTAGCCCAGATCAATTATCTGACTTTCGAGGTTGTGATATACAACGTTTAAATAACTTTATACAAAATTATTAATAAAACTCATGTAATTGTATAATTAATAAAAGCCTGACAGAAGAATTGACATACTTTAAATTGTCATGAAATTTATTGATTAACGTACAAACCTATTTTAATTTAACTTGTACCAGAGTAATCGTTAAAAGTAAAGTTGCAAGTTTCACACGTTGCAGGATGTCAATTTTATTGTTTAAATAACCAACAGGAGCAGTGAATATTAGTGTTAATAAGGATTTTACGGTGTATACTCCTTCAGAATAATTAGATGCCTAGGAGTAAGTATCTTATGATGACCTGTTCTTAAATGACAAATCACGAAACCACAAGTCAAAGTAGAACGAGCTACTTAGAATATTGGAATGAAGCTCATTATTAAGTTGTACGACAAAAATAAGGAATTTGCATTTTCATCAACAAATGATGATGGGAGTGGTATACTAAAAAGCCTAACAATGTTTATGGTGGACAACAAATTGAATTTTGCTGTGAGCATTAAGGTTTACTGAAATAAATCTAGAAAATGGGGTTGATGGAGTCCACTAGAGTTTGTTCAGCTGTTGAGATATAGGGGAGTGGGGTATCCGGAAAGGTCTCAATGAATACGCAGATATACCGTAATTTATTGATTGAGATGACACATTAAGTTTGATTTCCGGATGTGAAGTCCCTATGTAAGCTGCCATTAATCAATCGGTACTCCTCGGCTGACACCGCTGCGCTCCATAAGTGCGAGGCACTAGCCACCTGAGGAGCACCGAGTGGTCAATGCTTGACGAAGATGCGATTTTCTAAAAATAGACTAGGGTTGTAAACGATGAGCATTTTCTCTATTATCGATAAATAAAAGAAGCTATACAGAAATATTAGAGAGTCAGACACACAATATCGCTTGGGTGGTGGTGGGTCTTCAAAATATATGTTCTTAATTATGTAGTCATCTAAGCTATTGCGTAAATGATGGCCAGCGCTCGATAGAAAATTCTAACTAGGTCAGAGTGTGCATGTGTATCAAAACTCGCTAAATATCAGGTGAGGCGTGGATCCAATATTTAATATATAAAAAATATCAAAGTTAAAACATTTACAGTAGTACGCGCATATACTGATATGAAATGATGACAAAAACCTTTTTCTATTTGGTACATTATTTCCTGCCATTTTTTAATTATACATATCTTCTTCAGCGGATGTAAACTATGAGGTAAGAATTTTTAGAAATTCAAAGCACTAGAAACAACATGCA
>NW_026940125.1:0-9673 GCF_032062105.1 Saccostrea cuccullata
GAATTGGAAGTGCAGTCAAGTTTTGTAAAAAAAAAAATAAAAAAAAATTTGTCGGACAGGATGGAATTTGAATATAAAAAAGTTATATTATTAAATGTTCTCCTCTAAAATGTCTGAACCAAAGTTAATAAATTGAAGTTACAGCATGTTAGCAAGCATTAGGCCACAAGAAGAATTACATTTACAAAGAAATATACAGTAAGGGGATAATAAGATTCTTATATGGAGCAACAAAGAAATAAGCTATGCCAAATCAATCCTTAAACCAATATTTATTGGCATCATCTTTTATTCACGGTTCATCAGTTTGAAATCAATCCACTGTGATAAATTTGACTGCGGAAACATTCTCTACTCATACAAAGGAAAGTAAGCCGTTTGTTGCGATTAAATTAATATCTGCAGGTTAAAGAAAGCCGAGAACCTTGCAGACATTTCTCACATGCAAATAAAAGTCAGTTTACAGTAGATACACTTTATTACCGTAATGTAACGTGTATTGGACACAATGTTGTAAAGGACATCTCATTCACAAAAACAAGGTAAGATTACTATCTTTAAGTGTAGACTTGATTCATTCTAAATATCTACCAATTGATTAGTCTACTCTTCATACATTTTTTCAATATTTACATGTACTTGTAATTGTACCTTGACCTATGGAGAGAATGATCATAGGCAGTTATGCCTGCTGTTCAATCCATTTCTATAAATAAATATATTTTAAACTAAGTGTAGATATCTCATTCACAAAAACAAGACAAGATTACTATCTCTTCAAGTGTACACACCTCATTCACAAAAACAAGACAAGGTTACTATCACTTCAAGTGTAGACACCTTATTCTTAAAAACAAGACAAGATTACAATATCTTCAAGTGTAGACATCTCATTCACAAAAACAAGACAAGGTTACTATCTCTTCAAGTGTAGACACCTCATTCACAAAAACGACAAGATTACTATCTCTTCAAGTGTAGACATATCATACACAAAAACAAGGCAGGGTTACTATCTCTTCAAATGTAGACATCTCATACACAAAAACAAAGCAAGATTACTATCTCTACATGTGTAGACATCTCATTCACAAAAACAAAGAAAGATTATTATCTCTACATGTAAAGATATCTCATTCACAAAAACAAGACAAGGTTACTATCTCTACATGTGTAGACATCTCATTCACAAAAACAAAGACAGATTATTATCTCTACATGTAAAGACATCTCATTCACAAAAACAAGACAAGGTTACTATCTCTACATGTGTAGACATCTCATTCACAAAAACAAGGCAAGATTACTATCTCTTCATGTGTAGACATCTCATTCACAAAAACAAGACAAGGTTACTTTCTCTTCAAGTGTAGACATCTCATTCACAAAAACAAGACAAGATTACTATCTCTTCAAGTGTAGACATCTCATTCACAAAAACAAAGAAAGATTATTATCTCTACATGTAAAGACATCTCATTCACAAAAACAAGACAAGGTTACTATCTCTACATGTGTAGACATCTCATTCACAAAAACAAAGACATTATTATCTCTACATGTAAAGACATCTCATTCACAAAAACAAGACAAGGTTACTATCTCTACATGTGTAGACATCTCATTCACAAAAACAAGGCAAGATTACTATCTCTTCATGTGTAGACATCTCATTCACAAAAACAAGACAAGGTTACTTTCTCTTCAAGTGTAGACATCTCATTCACAAAAACAAGACAAGATTACTATCTCTTCAAGTGTAGACATCTCATTCACAAAAACAAGCTAAGATTACCATCTCTTCTAGTGTAGACATTTCATTCACAAAAACAAGGCAAGATTACTATCTCTTCATGTGTAGTCATCTCATTCACAAAAACAAGGCAAGATTACTATCTCTTCAAGTGTTAGACATCTCATTCACAAAAACAAGACAAGATTACTATCTCTTCAAGTGTAGACATCTCATACACAAAAACAAGGCAGGGTTACTGTCTCTTCAAGTGTAGACATCTCATACACAAAAACAAAGCAAGATTACTATCTCTACATGTGTAGACATCTCATTCACAAAAACAAAGAAAGATTATTATCTCTACATGTAAAGACATCTCATTCACAAAAACAAGGCAGGGTTACTATCTCTTCAAGTGTAGACATCTCATACACAAAAACAAGACAAGATTACTATCTCTACATGTGTAGATATCTCATTCACAAAAACAAGGCAAGATTACAAGATGAGAAAGAAAAAATCTGTCTAACATTTGATGATTTCCCTGTGCAAGTCCATTCAATGATATGAAAAATTAGGCAGTAACTAAAATTTTGGGTTATATCTTAAATATAATTGCTGGAAAAAATATTTTTGAGTGAAAAAAAATGTAGCCACTATGAAAAAGTTTTCCTCAAATAATGCAGTGGAAATCTTGTCAAATTCATTTCGCAACTTTCAAATTTAGAAGAAAAGGTTCTTTCAAATTGGGTTTGAATTATTTTGGCAGTTTTTAAATACTTAGATAGTGCTTTGTGTATGGAGAAATATCCTAAAACCTTGTGTTTTATTATACAATGTACTACAGCAGCCTATATTGAGCAAAACAAAAAGTTTTCAGAAGCATACATTATAAAATACATCAAAGTTTAACTTATTTTCAATGGACATCTATTATTTTTTAATGGTAAAAGATATATTATAATAAGACTGATATTATATGTATTATTACAAGATTCCATAGTTAAACCATACTGATAAATCAGTTACATTTATATACCTCTAATTGTACAATACAATGTACAACACAATAATGTAAATCACTGCAGATACATCTACATGTATTTGATTTTCTTCACTCGTCTATTTCCATATCGCGCAACAATCTGTCCATATTGCGCAACAAACAGATTGTCATTTGTATCTGTAGACAGTCCCCAGGGTCCATTTAGTCTACAGTCTATTAAACGGAGGAACTGTCCATCCTGGTCTGTGATATGGACACAGTGATTGTTAACATCAGCTGTAAGGATGTGACTCTGACTGTCTGTAGTGATTCCTTGTGGATAGAATGCTTTGTTCTTTAGAGCAGGAGTATGTCCAGTGTACCTGAATCTAAGTTTCCTGGCCTAATTGACCACCACTACTGCTGTAGCTCCACAGTCAAACAAACAAATATCCAGGTTCCTGTTCTCAGTAATATATCTAAGATAATAAACACTAGGTAAATAGAGAGGTTTACCTTTATCATCAAACTGAATGGTTTGTTTCTCTATGGAGCCAGAGTAACGGACAACTTTTGTTTGTTTGTTATCATTACTGTCCATGATAACCAGGAGGTCACCAGAGGTGGTACTACAGACACCTTTAGGTTTCCAGTTCTGTAGTCTGATCACCTCCTCTATCTTCTCATTCTTCACAATGTTCACAGTTCTATCATTGTAATCAGTATAAACTAGATCTCCACTTTTTGTCACTGCTATGTTAAATGGTATTTCCTTTGTTTTTGTTCTGATTGACTTGAGTAGTGATCCCTGATTGATGCTGAAGAGTTTCATGGTGTTGTCTCCACTTGTCCAGATTTCTCCATCACTCAGATAAATAGTTTTGACAAGTCATTTGTGTCTGTTGCAGTTTCCATTGAATTGATTTCATCTTTGATGTCAGACATTGTCTTGTTAATTTCATCCAGATGTTTCTGTAGAGTTTGTAACATGTGTTTTTCATCTCATCAATTTCAGCTTTAAGTTTCTTGACAAGTATGTCAATTTCTCTGTGCCAGTCCTCTCCATGTTTTGTTATGGCTGTTGAGAGATCTCCATATTCCTTTTCTAACTGACTCATTCTGTTTTGTACATCGGAGGCAATGTCCTGGTAGGTGGGATAAATCGTATCATTAAATTCATTTCTTTCTTTCTTTCTTTTGTAATCACTTCCTTTTTTTCATCCAAAACTCGGATGATTTTAGATAATACATGACCTAGATGTTGATTAGATTCAAGGCAGTTGCTGCAGACAGGAATGTCACATTGTTTACAGTACATTTCACATCGTTCCTTGTCGTGGGATTTACATTTAGGATGGAGGGAAGTGGATTTCCTGTCCTTGAAGTCCACAATTTTATGAGGTTTTGAGAGATCAGCAGAGAAGTGTTCTCCCACACAGGCCTTACACAGGTTGACTAGACATGTATCACAGTGCATCTGTACCACAGCGGTCTCACACAGGTCACATCGCATCACATCCTGGGCACTGGTACAGGGGTCCATCGTTAGATTTTGTGACTGCAGCATAAAAATTCAACATCAATGAATCTATATTTTTGAGTGAGTTTGAGGGCAACTTACATTTTTTGGACTCAAGAAACACAGTTTGACTGTAAGGAAATACAAATGTAAATCATATAAACAAGATCATAAACAAGAAGTCGTATTGCAATGCAAGGTTCATTGAATCTTTTGGGAATGAAATTTTATTCCCAAAGTTAAAGGCTGTACTACTGAATTTTCAATGCCTCTCAACTGTTATGCATAGAAATACTACCAGAGTTTCCGTACCTGACTTCAGTAATGGCAACCGTCCTTGATCTATCTCCAAGTGCAGTCTATCTTTATACACTCTGATTACATGATACACCTGTGTTATCTACCTGTCAGGTGTTTATGCTTTCTGGTTTAGAGGGGGGTTTGAATACCTTCAACAACTGCTTGAATGCAGGAATTTTATAGATCATTTCATGTTTTATAATGCTCTAGAAAATATCATTGTGCATACACATCTGAATATGTATGAAAAGAGCAATTAAATTTTAATGAGATATTTTTTGGAATAAACAATTTTGTATTTTCCTTTTGACAACCAAAGGACTTTGAAGAGAAGTAACGTTTTGAACAAAGAAATGTCAGATAGGATGAAATTTTATTCTAAAAAACAGTTATTGTACTTTAAATGTTCTCTTCTAAAACGTCTGGACCAAAGTTAAAAAAAATTAAAGTTACAGCATTTTAGCAATCATGAGGCCACAAGAGGAACTGAGTGATACATTTGCATAGAAATATAAATGGGGGGGATAATAAGATTCTTATATAGAGCAACAAAGAAATAAGCTATGTCAACAGTCTAGTCGAACCCTCAAACTGGGGTAAACGGAAGTAGGAAAACCATACCCTCAAACGGGGGTACGCGCATGCGCAGACACTCAAAAAAATGCCTTTTTCACAGAAAAACGTGTGGTCAACAAATATGCTCGTGCAAAGTGATGAATTATTTCGTAGTTCTGTGTGTACTCAAATTTGATAGATTAAAGATGTTCAAAGAGATTGTATTGCGAAAAAGTATATGTTTATTGCAAAAATCGAGATTTTTTCTCTCCCAAATTTAGCGTATTCTGTGCCTTGACCTCCATGCTTGATACAACTAGATTTTTTATTCATAATTTGATAAAACGGATGAATAAACAAACAATAGTTTGTTTAAAGAACTACATATAATTCCCTTCCCCGGTATTAAAAATTTTGTGTAAATAACATGTTATTTATTATTTTTCGACATTTTCTTGTGTGCCCGTCCGAATTTCCTCTGTCCTGTAAACCAACATTTGTGCTTCAGAAATGAGGTAATTAAAAACGAAAAAGGTTTTATTTTTATTTTTTATTTGAAAACAAAGGTGTAGACAATTCATTTTTGTATGTTTGTGATTTTTTTCAAAAAAATTTATTTTTTAAATAAGAAGAGTTATCGTTCTTGAGTTCCACTTCCACTTTAGCGCGTTGCATTAAGGGAAGGAAAACTCTTGTTTGAGGGTATACCCCCGTTTGAGGGTTCGACTAGACTGGTCAAAGGCAAAGCAATCCTGTAAACCAACAGTTATTGACATGATCTTTTATTCACGATTCATCAGTTTGAAATCAACCCACTGTGATAAATTTTTGTGACTGAGGAAACATTCTCTACTCATTCAAAGGAAAATAAATAGTTTGTGGCGATTAAATTAATATCTGCAAGTTAAAGAAGGTCGAGAAACTTGCCGACATTTCTCACATGCAAATAAAAGTTATTTTACAGTAGTTACACTTTATTACCATAATGTCACATGTATTGGGCGCAATGGTGTAAAGGACATCTAATTATCAAAAACAAGGTAAGGTTACTATCTCTTCAATTTGAAACATCTCATTCACAAAAACAAGGCAAGGTTACTATCTCTTCAAGTGTAGACATTTCATTCACAAAATCAAGATAAGATAACTATCTCTTCAAGTGTTGACATCTCATTCACAAAAACAAGGCAAGATTACTATCTCTTCAAGTTTAGACACCTCATTCACAAAAGCAAGGCAAGGTTACTATCTCTTCAAGTGTCGACATCTCGTTCACAAAAACAATCCGAGATTTCTATCTCTTCAAGTGTTGACATCTCATTCACAAAAACAAGGCAAGATTACTATCTCTTCAAGTTTAGACACCTCATTCACAAAAGCAAGGCAAGATTACTATCTCTTCAAGTTTAGACATCTCATTCACAAAAATATGATCCACATATGCATTGCCATTCATATGAGGATCATATGATACTCATATGAGAATCATATGTGGCTAAGTTGCCTGTATACTATCTCTTCAAGTGTCTCTTCACTACTTTACTAATTACGTTTGATGAAATCATGTGATAGTCCAGTGAATGAAGTCAAAAAATTAGAAATAAACTAAAACTAAGAAAATGTAAATGCATCAGAAGTATTTGTGAGTGAAACCATCATCAGGTAGTTTAAAATTCAGCTTTCGCCCTTTACTATGTAAAATTTTTGAATATTGAAGTGATTTATGACGCTTTGACCAATATTTGGGGGCGGTATTTTTTCTATAAAAATGTTAGGGGGCGCTTTGACCAAAATCAGGGGGCACTTTGACTAAAATCTGGGGACGCTTCAAAGCCTAAAATTAGGGAACGCTTTGACCGGGACGTTTTTATTAGGGGGCGCTTTGACTGGCTCCCACTAAAAATTACACAAACAATTTTACTGCGCATATCATTATTATGCACATAGAACATTCATTGTGTTCTTGGTTTTCTGTACTCTTTATCGCTTCATGTATACTTAGCTGGATGTAATCGAGAATGGAAATTAACGAGGCTAGGGGGTGGCAGCCATTTTTAGACTATTTCAATCTCCTTTAAAAGGAGAGCTCCATATAAAGATATACAAAATGATAAAATTTTAAAACTAAAATATATGAATTTTTTCTTTGCCAAATGATAGTTGACAGCTAAATATACCATATCTAAAAAAATAAGTTAAATCTGGTGGTTAATTTAAGATTAAATTTTTGACCCGCCAGCCTCCTTAAATGGCGTTGACGATGGCATATGTGCTTTATTTTGCTTCTTTATTTCTTTGCTAAAACTCGATCCGCAGGCATGTTCACGAAGCTATCTTAGGATTAGGACTACGGTGTGTCCTTAGAACATCTTAGGAAATGTCCTAGTCTTAAGTCAGTTTCTCGAAGCTTTCCTAAATTTAGGAACTTCCCTAAGTTTTTCCTAACTTTAGGACAACATAATACCTATCCTAAGATCATCCTAAGTTTGTTTTGATGCTTATGATTTTGGAAATTGCAAGTATAAGCGACAATTTCTTGTTTATCAGCAGTCCGTTCATGAGCTGATGATTTACACAAATAATTAAAAAAGAAATTTTACCCATAGGCCTCTTTTCACATATACTATAAATTTGAATGTGCTGTTCCGGATGTTACCTAATACAAATTTTGGATATCATATAATCATAATGATATTTTCGGTATTGCTTGGAGAAATATACACTGTAATACAGCGCGATTAAGTGTGAATAATACAGGGCGATGAAGTGTGAAGGGGGGAGGGGGGCAAAACCCCTTTTATTGTCAGTCGATCTGCTCATTCCGTATCAAATACTGTATAAAGTAAATAAAGACAAACAAGGTTAATATGAAGGTAATATTTGAATGAAAAAAGGGCTATGAAAGAAGTTGAAACCTAGACCCCGTCCTCTCTATCTCTCTCCGAAATAGGATTTTCGAGTTTGGACAATATTCTTTCCCTTTTTTTTTGATTGACTAGTTTTCTCAGGTAAGTTGATTTTTTTTAACCCCTCCATTTCATGACCGTTGTTATGATACTGTCAAAGATATTCATCACATACGTTGTATTGTGACCGCCATCCACCTATTCTTATTTTTAAAAATATCATATTCATACATTGTATGAGTATATTTTATACAATTACCCCCTCTTTCATATGGTAATGATTGGTCTATGGATACAGATACAGTACAACTTATGATTATTCTAGTAACATGACTATTTTGCGATATACATATTCGTCATTTATCAAAACTTCCATCATTGATGAATAGCAATAAACTTGTCTTCGGAAAATAAGGGGGGGCAGCCCTCCATCCCCTCCTCTCGATCTGCTAGCATACTACTTGCTATTATGAGACAATGAAACTATTGACATGTTCTAATTTTTTAAATTAACTGGTTGGGAGAACATACAAAATTTTAAAAGCTTGTCATTCAAATATTTAAACAATTGAGAGTTTTAATATCCAAGAATAAAATTTTGGCTTTAAACTGGTGATTTCCCTGATTGAATACTCTTTCGTGCCCTAAAAAAATCATTTTATTTTGAATCGGCTGATTCATAAAAAAAATAAAGTAAACTTTTATAAAATTTCATATCATAATCATCATCAAGGTAGATTACTGAGAGGTTATGATTTTTTAAACTATAGATCTTAAAGTACAATTGGTTTGTTTCAATGCGATTTACAAGCTGTATAAGATATTTTATAATATCAAAAAATGCAAACATTAAAATATACTAAGGTCACATGGACATGTAAATGGATTTTCTTTTTTATGTTATATTATTTCTTTCCCGTAAAATGTCTCCAAAATTATACATTTTTATCGATAAATCTCAAGAAACAAGTGTTCATTGTAAGTTAGGATGTCCTAAGTTAAGATGTCCCTAAGTCACCGTCGAGATACATCTTATGATATGTCCTAAGTTGATCTTAGGATGTTTCTAAATTTCTTCCTAAGTCATATCTTAGGAATGGTCTTAGGACAAATCTTAGGAAAGTTTCATGAACATGCCTGCCGATTTCTAGCTAATGTCAATCGAACAATTATGAAGTGTTTCCATGTGATCTATATGTGAGAATACGTTTTTCGAAAATATTATGTTTTTCTTACATTGACCGATATCATAACCAATATACGGAGGTATTATCTGATGCCGGACAAAAAATTGTGACAAGAAGGAATCGTATAATGCGGGTAAAAAAAAACTGCATACTATGCATACTCGACTCCGAACTAAAAGTACCTAACGATAAACAGTACGTTTGACTAGGGTCTTGATTTTCTAAAAAAAAAAAAAAAAAAAAAATTTTTGACTTATATATTTTGTTATGTTTTTTATTTAAATAAACTCTCAATAGCTTTTGAAAACTTCTAATTTATAGATACAACTTTAACGGAAATTACTTGTATAAATATGAAAGTAACACTCGCATAATGAAACGATTAATAAAGTTGATTCTTCATGAAGTTGGCAGAATTATTGCTGATTATAATCATTAAGCTGTAGAATTAATTTTGGTACTTTTCATTTGTACCTATTTTATTTT
>NW_026940126.1:0-99992 GCF_032062105.1 Saccostrea cuccullata
CCCTTTATTTGAGGTGGAATCCTCGGAAAGATTACAGTGTCCGGAGCAAAATTATATCTAGATTTCCCTCACATGATTCAAATTAAGTTGAATGATATACAAGGCACCAATTTTCACCAAGAAATGGTCAAATTTGCGTTCCCGGATGCTAGTACCAGATATTGCAGAAGTGTTTATGTATTTCTAGGACGAATCCCGAGGTGGGAAACGAGTAACAGTAAGCTGGGATATCACTTTGTTCCGCCGTAAGTTAATATAGGATTATTATTATCTCAATCACTGTAAAAAAGCTAATCAGGTCAACACACCTTGCAAACACCGCTTCAGATTCTTCACCCCCTGGTGTCACTATTCCGCGCCCCCATATGTGGGGTTATGCACGGTGGTGTTGCAACACAGTGTTACAAAAATATTTGGTGTTGATGGTAGACTGTATTTGTGTTTTAAGAATATATTTAGTGATAAAGAGCACCCGAATTTTATCATGGGCTTTATCTATCTACCCCCACAAGGATCTATATACTATAGCTCTACAGATAGTGTATATGGAGTAGATCTTTTAGCTGAGGATATGTTTAAAACAAGAGGCTCATGGGCCTTATAGGTCACCTGAGCATCATGCAACAACTTTCAAATGATTGAATTAGGTTTATGTTTTAAGCTAGATGCAATGGCATTCACAATTTTGAAAGAGGCACCATTGCTAATCATAACTATACACTTAGCAATTATTTAGTTTGTTTACTTAATACATGTACCCATAATCAGCGTAGGGGAACAAAAATATATGTCAACTTATCAGTAATATTCAGCAATAATCAGGAGTGCTCATACCACACATGAACTCCTGACCCTAGGTCTACACACTGCACAATTTTTGAAAAGGCACACTTGCTTATCAAAATTACTTGATTAATACCAAGGAGCAGATTTCAAACAATTCATTTTCAGTATATAAGTAGAGCCCCCCCCCCTCCATTTTGGTATCCCTGACCCAGGGGCCTTGAAATTCACAATTCTGGAAGAAGAGCCCATCATAACTATATAAATAGTTCATCTGCTTATTACCCAGGAGTAGAGAAAAAGATTTTAATAGATGTAATGTATTTTCACTATATAATCATTATAGAGCCTCACCCTAACACCAGAACCCCTGACCATGGGGACATAAAATTCACAATTTTGGTAGAAACATTCTTGCTCATCATAACTATGTCCTTAATGAGTTTATTTAATACTCAGAAGCAGAGAAGAAGATTTTCAAAAATTTAATGCATTTTCACAATATAATCAATAGAGCCACACCCTAACACCAGAACCCCTGACCCTGGGGCCATGAATTTCACAATTTATGTAGAGACACTCTTGCTCATCATAACTATGCACTTAGTTAGTTTATATAATACTCAGGAACAGAGAAGAAGATTTTCAAAAATTTAATGCATTTTCACTACATAATCAATAGAGCCCCGCCCTAACACCATAAACCCTGACCCTGGGGCCATAAAATTCACAATTTTGGTAGAGGCACTCTTGCTCATCATAACTATGAACTTAATAAGTTTATTTAATACCCAGGAGCAGAGAAGAAGATTTTCAAAGAATTAATGCATTTTCACTATATAATAAATAGAGCCCCGCCCTAACACCAGAACCCCTGATCCTGGGGCCATGAAATTCACAATTTATGTAGAGGCACTCTTGCTCATCATAACTATGTACTTAGTTAGTTTATTTAATACCTAGGAGCAGAGAAGAAGATTTTCAAAGAAATAATGCATTTTCACTATATAATCAATAGAGCCCCGCACTAACACCAGAACCCCCTGATCCTGGGGCCATAAAATTCACAATTTTGGTAGAGGCACTCTTCCTCATCATAACTATGAACTTAATAAGTTTATTTAATACCCAGGAGCAGAGAAGAAGATTTTCAAAGAAATAATGCATTTTCACTATATATTTGGTTGAAATTCGTTCAGCGGTTTCAGAGAAGAAGCTGAAAATGTTTAAATGTTAACGTACGACGGATGACGACGGACGAAAACGGATAGCAATAGGTCACCTGAGTTTACTCAGGTGACCTAATAAAAAACGATACAAGATACAGCAGATGTAGATTACTGCTGGCTGGAGACTTCAATGCAAGAACAGGTGTTAATGTAGATTATGTGATTGATGATTCAGTTAAGTACATTCCTGTGTTAGAAGACTGTGAGGATGAACTGTATAAGTCAGATAAATTTTGTAAAAAGCGAAAGAATCAAGACAAAGAGGTAAATCATTTTGGTAAACAATTACTAGAATTGTGTGCAGTAGAGGGTATCCATTTTGTAAATGGTAGGACCAACAGTGATTTATCAGGAAACTTTACATTTGTTTCTAACAGAGGCTGTAGTACAATTGATTACTGTATAGCTGATTCTGCAATGTTAGAATATATTAGTGACTTTAAAGTGTTAGATGTAGATATTTCCCTCCATTTACCCATAATTTGTACATTAAGTGTTGTTAAATATAGCACTGAGGTTATGGAGGTTGATGTACAACTAAAGATTTATCTAAATTCAAGTGGGATATGAACAAATCTGTTGAATTTTCACAAAAAATATCTGTAGTACAGATGTGGTATTAGAAATCAATAGTATAATTGAGTTAGAAGACTTAAGTACAGAGGAAACTGTCTGTAAATTGAGGGGTGTCTTGGAGAGGTGTGGTAGGCACATGGAAGTAAAAGAAAAAATCACTGAGAAAAACACAGAAAAAACAAACCAAAAGTGGTTCGACAAAGAGTGTGATCTACTTAAGAAAAAAAAGTGTGAACTTCTTAATAAATACAGAACAACACGCGCATCAGAACAGTTAGATGAATACCTTGAATGCAAGAAACAATATAAGGATCTATGTGTAAAAAAAGAAAAAGACTACAAAACTAAAGATTCTACCGAATTCTGGAAAACTATAAAGCTGCTGAAGTCAAGCCAATCAATAGTAAAAAAAAAAAACAATGTTATTTCCCCTAGAAAGTGGGCGGAATACTTCAGCAACTTATTCCTCAAGGAAGAAGCTGATACTATAATAGATTACTTTACCGAACATGTCAACAACAGATTAAAACGACACGAGGAAAGTTGTGATCTATGTTCTTGTAACACTGATGAGATTCTTAATGCAGAAATTTCAGAAGAAGAAATTCAGGAAGTGATCAAGGGATTACGAAATAACAAAAGTCCGGGACAAGATGAAATACCAAATGAATTTTACAAATATTCCAACAAAAACGTGAGAGACCTCCTACGGAAACTTTTTAACCAAATTTTCAACTCTGTTCAGTTTCCAGAATCTTGTGATTATTCCTCTTTTCAAAAAAGGAGACAGAGAAGATCCCAATAACTACAGGGGAATCACACTACTTGATTCCAGTAGTAAAATATTCACATCAGTTCTAAATAAAAGACTAAAGTTATGGTCAGAGACCCTGGGACTTATCCCTGAGGAACAAGCTGGATTTCGTCAAGGATATTCTACAATGGACAATATTTTTACACTATAATCCATAGTGCAGAAATACCTCATAAAAAAACGTGGGAAAGTGTATTGTGCTTTTATCGACTTCTCAAAAGCATTTGACTCCATCGACCGCAAGAAATTATTTTATTGCCTTATCAATAAAGGTGTACATGGAAAGATGATTACAACATTACAGTCGATTTACCAGCGTGTATTGAGCTGCGTGAAGATTGGAAACAAAATCACTGAATACTTTACATGTAATGTCGGTGTTCGTCAAGGTTGTATATTAAGCCCATGGCTATTTTCGATGTACATAAATGAATTCATAGAGATGTTACGTGATTCGCAGTGTCAAGGGATATACATTACAGACCAAATATTGGACATAATTACCCTCCTGTTTGCGGACGATCTTCTTATGATATCAGATACAGTTAACGGCCTACAGAAAAAACTAAATATACTTGAAAAGTTTTGCTTAAAATTGAACTTAACAGTAAATATGGACAAATCAAAAGTAGTGGTTTTCAAGAGAGGCGGCGCAGTTGAAGGTTCAGAAAAATGGGTGTTTAACGGACAACCTATGGAAGTGAAAGCTTACTGCAAGTATCTTGGTATCACATTCTCTTGTAGGTTGAAATGGTCCCAATGCTGCAAGTCACTGGCACTACAGGCACGAAAAGCGTTAAATATATTGAAGCACACCTTAAAAAATTTGAATAACTGTGAACCTAGTGTGTGTTTCAAACTCTTTGATAGTATTATTGTTCCGATCCTAACATACGGGGCAGAAGTCTGGGGAACAGATGTGATTGAAGAGATTGAAGCTGTACAGAACGACTTCGGCAAGTGGATATTGGGAATAAACAGAAAAGCCACCAATATAATGGCCAGAGGAGAATGTGGAAGACTTGTGTGTGACGTACATGATGAAACCAGTGAAATACTGGTTAAAACTACAAGAAATGGAAACTTCGAGATATCCAAGGCAGTGTTTTCAGATGCTTTGCAATTTGGATTTGTGCAGTAATCGTTTAACACCAAACTGGATATCTAAATTGAAATCAGGTTTAAATCATTACGGCTTCGGTGATGTTTGGCTAAGTGGTGGACCTGGATATCCAAAGGCTTTTCTCTCGGAATTAAAACAAAGAATGCGAGATTGTGCCCTACAAGACTGGATTACACAATTAACAGATTCACCAAAATGTGCGTTTTATACTATGTTTAAAAAACAGCTTGCATGTGAGAGCTACCTCTCCTCTCTAAGCTACCCCTAAAACAGGTTTTAGCTTCTTATAGGTGTTCTTTACACAAACTACGTATTGAAGAGGATAGATTTGAGGGCATTGACTGTGTAGATAGACTATGTCAATTATGTAACCTGAGACAAATTGAAAATGAATTGCACTTTCTTTTTTATTGTCCGATGTTGGGAGATTTGAGAAGAAATTTTTTGTCTCAATATTGTCCATCATAAACAAAAGATTATCAGTTTGTATTGATTAGCTTTTTAATAGCAAAGACAAAAATGTTCTCAAACGTACAGCTGTTTTCATAAAAAAAGGTTTGTCCATGAGACAAGAAATGTTAACCTTATGATCTATGAAGAACTTTGGTAACACAACATAGTATTATTCTTTTTTTCTTTGTTTTTGTGTTTTTCATGCTATGCACTTTGTATTAAATGTTTATGTCATATATGTAAATGATGCCCATATATGTACAGTGGGCAACGGCCTGTAAGTACCGAATAAACATCTTATCTTATCTAAAGCCCGTGGGGATCCGGGTTAGAATAGGTCCTCAGTACCCACTTGCTTGTCGTAAAAGGCGACTAAATGGGGCGGTCCTTCGGATGAGACCGTATAAACCGAGGCCCCGTGTCACAGCAGGTGTGGCACGATAAAGATCCCTCCCTGCTCAAAGGCCCTGAGTGCCGAGCATAGGCCTAAATTTGCAGCCCTTCACCGGCAATGGTGACGTCTCCATATCAGTGAAATATTCTGGAGCGGGACGTAAAACAGTATACAATCAATCAATCAATCTAATCTTGTGGTGTTATGCAGTAATCATCTTCGCTAGCCAAGGGTTTCTGATATGCTTCTCTTCTCATAAACCCTTGGCATACGGTAAAGTCAAAAGACGGGATTGTTTTCCGTCACGTGATCTCGAATCTATCAGGTACGCACAGATTGCGTCATCGACAGAAATAAAACACGTGTTTTAAAAAAATTAAATAAAAGTTTTTTTCAAGAATAATTAAGAAGCAATAATTGAGTTATGTTTATTTATTATTTATAGTACAAATTTGAAGCTTCAATATAGATTCTTAATCATATAGTTAGAAGATATTGGATGACACCATAGCTATTCATAGAATTGCATGTTATTTACGGATCGCTGTTTACTTGCGTTTTTCATTTCCGAGATTAAAGAGTCAAGAAGTATCCCGAACGCAAATATCGTCCTTTACAAAAAACAACTGTTGATTGGTCGACCGGGTGTACTGAATCCCAATCAGAACTCGAGAAAAAAACCAACTTCTATCAACATCGTATGCCAAGGGTTCATGAGGAGAGACCCTTGGCCACCGAAGATGTGCAATGATAGGAAAGTTTTTATACACAATGCACTTTAAAAGATCGAAGTAAATTAAAGAAAGTAAAGAACCTTAAATGTATTATAATTATGCACATTCTTCAAAAGCTTGGATACCTATTATTTTTATGCCCCCGGATCGATAGATCCAGGGCGTATATTGTATTTGTCCTGTTTGTCTGTCTGTTTGTTTGTTTGTCTCGAACATTAACCTTCACTATAACTTTTGAATCATGAAAGATAGAGACTTCATTTTTGGTATGCATACTCCACTAATTAACTTCTTTCTAATGACACCAAGGTCAATGACCTTGTGACCTAAACTGTGGCCTGTACATGTATGATAAAAATGCCTTTTAATCTGCAATCTTTAACCTTCGCCAAAACTTTGGAACCATGAATGATAGAGACTTCATATTTGGTATGCATACTCCACTAATCAGGTTCTTCCAAGTGACACCAAGATCAATGACCTTGTGACCTTGACAGTGACCTATATGCTAAAAATAGCTTTTTTTGGAACCCTCACTATAACTTTTGAACCATGAGAGATTGAGATTTCATATTTGGTACGCATATTCCACTAACCAAGCTCTTTCAAATGACACCAAGGTCAATGTCCTTGTAACCTTGACTGTGACCTTAATGCTAAAAATAGCTTTTTCCCGCGAACTTTGTTGCCACCGGGCGCATAGTGTTTCACAAACACATCTTGTTAATTAAAAACACACATCATGTGTTTGTTGATCAACCCTGAATTGGAAAATACATAGTAGGTGTTTTTATTCACATTTCCTGAAAATGTATTTGAAATTTACTAAATTTCCCTATATATACTGAAAGGAAAAAGAAACGCAGGTAAGCATAATGTTCGAAAAAACTTTGACCACTCGACCGAAAATTACGAAAATTGGTCAGAAGAGAAATTTAGTTACTGTGCACAAAAATCATTATTCAGAATTACTCAACCTTAAAATTTATGACGTCACGTAGGGAAAACGCTAAAAAGCCCAAAACACGTGCAATTTGGTAACGACCAGTTTGTCAACAAATCTTGTTGCATTATTTGATGCATATGAGGTATGCACATCGTTTTTCAATATTAAGACATTATGAATTTCTTGCAATCTTGATACAATTTACGGAAGTTCAATGGGGTATTGTTTTCGAATTGCCCAATTAATGAAAAAGGCAACAACGGTTTACTAAGCAGTTTCTTGTAAATTTTCCCCCATAAAACTTGTTACCCATTGTCAGAGAGGGTCTGGAATGGTTTTCAATCAACCGTGACGATGACGGTAACACAAAACAGAGCCATGTTACGAGCGGGTTATTCGTCCTGCCATCTCTTAAATTAGTCTGGTCCTGATTTTTAAAAAGAAGGCTAGAAATAACTTCTAACGGCAAATAATTATTATTTGGTCCAGCATAGTGTCTTAACCTATTTCGAGTATGCTGAATCCGAAAAAATATGCTGGCCTTCATGAAAATGGCGTTAAAGAGGTCAAAATGGCGATTCAAAATGGCGGACATCAAATTTTTCTAATTTTCTCTTAATGTCGTTCAAAATTGAGAAGTAATGAGTGAATATCGAACTGGGTGTAATAAAATTATAAGAAATATAATACAATGCTAACATCATTAGTTTAACTCATAAAACTTAATCTTTTCGACACTTAATTCGAATTTTCTCTGATCTATTTATATTTTGTTCCTTTATTCTTCTTTGTTCAGGATTTTACATTTGCAAACATCCATACAGTGCAGATTTGTATTTTTTCCTCTACATCTCACTATTCTACAATTGAATGATGATGCAGCTGCATAAGTTAAAAGCCAAAATGGCGATTCAAAATGGCGAATATTCCTTTTTTTCAAATTATTTCTTACATTTGTTTTCATATGAGAAAGGATTTGCGAATGTTTTATTGAGGGAAATACAACTATGCAAAATTCCAATAGAACACTGATATGATCACTTTAAATCGGGAAATTTAGTTGTTTAAATTTAAAATGTGTTATTTAGCTCAAAATGGCAATTCAAATGACGTTTTATACACTCGATTTCGTAAAATACCCAAACTGCTTAATTCTGATTCGTTTTGCAAAAAATAAATTACAGGTTTTTCTTTATTCCTGAAATAATGTTTAAATATGTAATGAAAGGTGGAGGATATTTTTTAGTAATGACTTAGGATTTTTATAACATAGTTTTTTGTTTAATTACTTCTATTAATGAGGTAAATTTTGACGACAATTCCGAAGACATTTTACCTATTACCCGTCTTATCATGCTTCTTCAAATAAAAAGTTAATAATATCATACAATAATTGCAGTTTTGAGGACAATATGAAAATTTAGCTACACCAAGAGCATGCAGTATTCCCCGAGCATTAAGACGAGTGAACATTGTAGTTCGAGAGATGCTAAATCATATCAGTTGTTGGAAATTCTTGATCTATTTTTAGTCCAGTGTAGAAAAAAAATAAATGTTTATGTTCAGGTGGAAGGTCTAGTGCAACATAACTTAGTATGATTTTCAAAATGATGAACCACAACCAATTAGAGGGATAGTAATTGTTACATCATATAAAGCTTAATATAATTATTATAATATCCAAATATAAACATATTTACTAAGAATTATCCGTATTTTCTTGAGTGTCCAGCTCTGATTCTGTGTTCCTACATTTGCATTTTGTTATTTACAGTCAAAAATTCAACTGCATTCTCAAATATTTAATGTTGTGAACGGTCCTCCTCCACCAATTTTGTATTGAACAGTGTATATATACATTTAAGAATTCTGAAATTTACAAAATTTAAGAAATGTTTGTGTTCAATCCTCCCTCGATTCTTGATACAACCTTACACTTTCCTAACAAAGAAGTGTGGATCAAGTTGCCTTGTAAAGTTCTTGGAGTGTTCGACAAGAAAATTTTGTTGTCAAGAGAAGTGTTGACTAGATCGAAGTCAAGAATGGCTTAGGCCTATTGGTACGAAAGCTTGTAAGTGATAGGAATCACGGGGAATCTGCAGGCGCACTTAAATTGCATAATTATACAACTTTTCTTACCAAAATATGCACACAATGTGATTCCAGATGATAAAGTTTGAGATTTTTCTTGCTTATAGAATGACCATTCTACCCTAAAAGACAACAAATCTATACAAGGTCACGAAATAAAGAGCTACATGTCTTGAATATCAGAGATTTTTTTATACCCCCCCCCGCTTGAAAAGCGGGAGGGTATAGAGTAATCGGTATATCCGTCCGTCCGTCTTTTACGCTTTGGGGTACCCATCTCTTATCCGCAACTCCACTCGTACCACTGAATGAAACTTGATAAACTTTCACAGAATCTTTATGACATATTGCCACTGTGCACCTCCTATTTTACTTTTTGATCCAACTCATATTTTGGGTTTCACATAGCAAAACATGGACACTGTCATTATTATATTCATATGGGAGACAGGAGTATCATTTAGTGAGCTAATTGCTCACGGTACCTCTACTTCATTTTGCATAAGGTTTTGGAAACAAAATAGACTTTAACATTTTAACATAAATGTGTTGTTCCTTGAGTGTTGATTGATTGATTGTATATTGTTTAACGCCGAGTCGGCAATTTTTCAGCCATTTTTCAGCGGACTATCAGTTTAAATAATCGAAGGATTTTGGTTTCTCTAGCGGCCCCCAGTAAGCTTACTCTTTTTTGAACTCCAGAGAAACGATCTTTTACGTGCCAATTGGGTTGTCATCCTTGACACGGGGCATCATTTTTTGAGTTTTAAAAATACCAAAATTCCGAAGACAGACTGAAACATATAACAAATAAAGCTGGAATAGAAAATGTTAGGTGATAATACTAAGTTCTTTTAAGTGCTAAAAAGCTAGAACAAAGTATTCGATGAAATCGGACAAGAATTTCTTCAGTTATATTTGATGGTGGGCTGATGGATGTTGAGGTAGAAATGCGAGTTGATAAACACAGGATTCAGGAGTGATTTTAGGTGGACGGGGGCTCAAAGGCTTTGGAACATGGTCAAAGACGAGGGGAACATTTGGAAACTCTTTAGTCGAGTTTGTTTTAACTATTTCCAGAAAAAAATGAATCTTTTCTAGAATTTTTTGTTTGTTCATATTAATTTTAATGGACTAATTAATATACTATATATATATATATATATATAAACAAACTGTAATTTATTTTCTGCAAAACGACTCAAAATTAAGCAATTTGAGTATTTTACGAAATCGAATTAAAATGACGTCATTTTGAATTGCCATTTTGAGCTAATTAAAACATTTTAAATTTAAACAACTAAATTTCCCGATTTAAAGTGATCATATTAGTGTTCTATTGGAATTTTACATAGTTAATTGTACTCGCTCAGTAAGATATTCACAAATCCTTTCTCCTATGTAAACGACATTAAGAAATAATTTGAAAAAAAGGAATATTCGCGATTTTGAATCGCCATTTTGACTTCTAACTTACAGCTGCACCATCATTCAATTGTAGAATAGTGAGATGTAGAGGAAAAAATACAAATCTGCAGTGTATGGATGTTTGCAAATGTAAAATCCTAAACAAAGCAGAATATAGAACAATAGACAAATAAATCAGAGAAAATTCGAATTAAGTGTAGAAACGACTTAATTTTCTGAGTTAAAGTAATAATGTTAGCATTCTTTTATCATTTTTATAGTTTTATTACACTCAGTAAGATATTCAGACATTATTTCTCCTTTTTGAACGACATTGAGAGAAAATTAGAAGAATTTGATGTCCGCCATTTTGATTCGCCATTTTGACCTCTTTAACCCCATTTTCATGAAGGCCAGCATATTTTTTCGGATTCAGCATACTCGAAATAGGTTAAGAAACTATGCTGGACCAAATAATAATTATTTGCCGTTAGAAGTATTTTTTTCTATAAATCGGACCAGACTAAATCGCCACCTTACTACCACAAAAACAGCCATTTTTACTGTAGACGATTATAATCACTACATTCATACGAAATTTGAAAGAAAACATTTCCGCAATTTGTTTTTTTAACCAGTCAATTTACTGTTGCATTCCTCTCACTGGCGCATGCGCACGCCGTTTGATTTATTTTTTTGCGTGGTTACTCATGCCAAATATAGCCAGGGTTTGAAAGATAAACACTCTGATGAAATTCCATGCAAAGGAGAAATAAGGCTCTGACAGATGCACAGGAGAGACATTGAAGATCATGTGAGTTTTCGATTTTCACATTTCGGGGATATCGTCATTTGAGCTTCAATAACTCATGAATTATTGGACAAAATCAAATGGGAATTTGGTTACATCTTTTTGAAAGATGATTTTAAAAGTTAGATAGAAAAACTAAAACATATTTTAAGCAAAACAAATTTAATTCACCTCAAAAGTTTACCCTGCGTTTCTTTTTCCTTTCAGTATATAATATGATTAACTTCTAAGATGAAATTTGATGACTTATCGAGGGTAAAAACACATTACCATGATTACTTTGAGAATTCAAGGACATTTTTTCTGAGCATTATCGATTAGTCAATGCCTGATGTTCAGAACCTGAGAATCGGAGTACCTTCAGCTGAGCGTTTCCTAAGATGTTTGAATCTGTAGAGTACCCCCCCCCCCCCCGGAATAAACCTTACAATGATGCCCGCTTTCTTCAGCTTTTGAACGAAGGACTCTATGTGCAGCAAAAAGTTGTAAAAAGATACATGAAGCGGGATGTTTTAATGGTAAATCTGTATCCTCCATGGTCATCGATCATGATATAAGGCACCAAAATCGTATCAACAAATCTGCACATTCTCGTCTCGTAAAACCAATGGCTTTCTGAATAAAATACGACCCAGCCACTTAGAAATCAAGCACAGAACTCGGGTACAATTTTTTTCTTGTTATAGCAACTGTGGGGGTAGTATTCGCCAGCCATCATACACGATAAAAGGGCCGTTATCTGCCTTTTGTCCTCCAAACCAACAATTTTAATTTGCTTGTCACGTACAATAAAAAACGTTTACAATATATATCAATAAATGTCCTTTCACCTTGGAAAATGGGTAGCTTTAATTAAAATAAGGAGAATAACAAACAGTACGTACAGACGTGTGTCATAATTTAACGGCAAAACCCAAGATGGTGTCGATCAAACGTGAAGCGTAATAAAAACAATTTAAACATAAAATAAGTTAAGAATAACTTACCAATGGTTAATATTTCATCAATTCACCCTTGACCCTTTTCTCACTCATCTCGACATGGAATTATACCCCTGTATATTCCAAAGGGAGATTTTGCCATATGAGTACGATATCCCTGGAAAGTACACCGAGGGTTTAACGTGTTTAAGTTTTAGTCACACGTTCTCTTTCATATTTAAATCCGATGTCTGTGCATGCCAGCTGATACAGTTATGTGATTTCTTGCTTTGTAATTTTCGACATCTTGGGCTCGGTGGATGGGAGCATTATCATCATGAAATAAAGTTTTGGTTTGGAAAATGTGTAGTAAAAACGGAACACAAGTTGTTCTCAAGGATATCTCATAGTATATACTTGTGTCTATTCACATTTTCCATTTATGGTTATATTGTACACACACCGTAATGTTATACATCCCCATATAATAATCGAGATTCTTCTTTTGGACGGGGGTACACACAGTCAGGGAATCCGCTTCATTCTTTCGGCGCCATGTATAGAACCTTTTGTTTGACCTAACACAACTTGCCTTTCATCAGAGAAAATTACTCTATCCCACTGACCATTCACACGCCAATGAATTTTTTCCTCGTCTTCAGAAAATCAAATAATCGAGATTTATGAAAAGGAAATCATGAAAAATACCAAAGACAGATCTTTTTTTGGAATATGGCAAAAAGCACATTTCCAAGTATTTTGTATTGACCAATCTTTTCAGTTTATCCAAACTTAGGAAATCCAAATGTTCGAAAAGACTTCAATCGTTCCATGAGATCAAGGAGACGAGAAGCTGATCTATGGCTTATGTTGTTTGGAGAACAACCAGAACACATCGACATGGTGGCAAACCAATGGATTCCAAATCACTTTGTTGCATTATAACCTATCGACTTAAACCCTGAAGAAGAACTCACAGTGAATGATTTGAAGGAAGGGGCTGGTAGAAAGTGGATGGAGGCAGGTGACCATGTACAGGAGAAAGCAGAAAAGAAACAGTCAGATCAGTAGAGAAAAGAGCATAAATGAAGATAAGTCATAGTCACTTGAAAAAAATCCAAGTAAATATAATAGTGGTAGTTTTATACTAATTTAAATATTATGATATTCAAATGTATCTTAAAGAAGCTAAGAGTCAGCTTTGTTTCACAAATAGCTCTTTTCTTGTATGATGACTCCTTGAATAAACCAATATGTAAAACGAACCCGCAGGTGTTTTTGTGTATAAACAACCCCTGTAACAAAATGGCGCCCACGTTGGGACTGGTGATACTTGGACTGGTGATACAAGAACTGATGATGCTGGCAAAACTGATGAAACAGATCAACCAAGGAAAAAGATGGACAAATCATGTGAAAAACAAATTTACAAACTCTATCCAGACTTCGTTTCGAATATATTCATCAAGTGTTTGACTTAAGAGCATCTTCTTCAAGAATCTACAGATTATCAGTATACAGTGACTACTAACTTGGCGTATATGCAAGTTAATTTACATAATTGGTTACTATATATCCACGTTTTATTATATGTTTTGTAGAATATACAGTGCTTTAATTGTGTTTGCAAATACCAGAAAAGTTTTTTTTTTTTAAGAATTTTTTTGCACTTTTTTATTTTGTTCTGAATTTAGTATTTTCAAATTATTATTATATTTTATTTTGTTTTTTTATTTACTTATTTATTTTATTTATTTTTTGCTTTCATTTGACTTAATAAAAAATGAGAAAGATCAGAGAGAATGGAGTATTATTAATATAAGATCTTTCTCCTCATTAACTTCTATCTGACCTATCGGTGAACTTGAGTGACCTTTGACCTGATAAAATTTACTTTATTTGGATACTTGTAGAACCTAAAGCTAAAAGAATCAAACTCAAGGTTAATTTGAATTGTGAATTTTAAAACTTCCATACCTATATAATTGAAACTTGTTTAAACTTTGAAAAAAAAAATCATCTCATAATTTGAATAGTTTGCATAAGTTGGAACACTTGTTTCAAATAATCCAGTACAATTCAAAGGTCATAATATATAAACATTCAATATTAGTGTCTGATACAAAGGGATTCAGAATTAGAAACAATTACAAAAGGAGATTTTCTGCAGAACTTTGGTGTCACCCTAGTGCAGGTACAAAATTTTTAGCAGACCAGATAGAGACACACATTAAAACTGCTTTGATATATCATAAAAATATAATCTTTTATCTGTGGTCAGGAAGCTGTGACATCACACAGAGAACTGGAACATTTGTTAGTTTAAAAAGTACAAACACAGAACAGGTAGTACAAGATAATGCTTTTCAGTTTACACCAGCTTATAATATTGTACACCAGTATGGTCCATATATGCTACTTATAAAAATCATTGATTGTCCTCTGCTGTCTATAAGTCAGTGGAATAGTTTCAAGGGAGGTCCTGATACAGAAAAATTTAAAGAGAAAGACAAATTAACCACTGAATAAATAATTGCTTTGACTTCTGAAATACAAATTATCAGTTCTCAGTATTCTCAGAATACAATAAAAACTAGTAAATTTTATTTCAGAAGTAGAAAAGCTAAGGGCAACGCTGCTAGACACTCGGTGAATTTAACACTGAATTAGATACAAGGTATATTTCAATACCATACAACCTTTCTGCTTATTTATTTTTATGCATACATAAGCACACATAGATATACATCAGTGTACGTATTTCGTGCAGTTTTGCGCGTGCGATTTTTTTATCGTGTGATTTCTTTGTGTGTGATTTTTTTTTTGTTGATAGACACTGTAGAATTATAGAACATTAGTGTGTACATATTTTCTTCAGTCAACAATGGCTGCAATCATTCCAGAGAAAGAAACTTAAAAACATCTTAAAGAAGAACAAGAAAATCTAGCGGTCACACTAGCTGACATAAAAGTCATGGTTGATTTTTTAAAACAAAACACCAAATATAAAATTCTTACAGAGGAAGAATTTCAAGAACTTTCTCATACCCCAGATCAATTAGAACTTCCACTCTTACCTTCCTCTACTTCAAAGCGTAATAGTAAGATAGAATCGTCCAAATTCAGTTTTGATAACGACCCAATACCTGCTCCATTTTCAACACATACCTCATTGTGCATTTTCCATCCAAAGAAAACAGTATTTTCAGGGGAAGAAAAATCTGAAACATCTTTCGAAGTTTGAGGTTAAATGTATTCTCAAAAACAAAAAAAAAAGAAATTTCTCCCTGTCCATTACATTGCAAGCAATTAGAAATTCTTTAAAGCAATATGAGCTGTATGTTTGAAAATTTTATTTTGCTGGTAAAATGTGCTACTAAGTATTATGATTAATTTGAATGTAATTTAAACCCTTATGACCAATAAGCCCAAAATAAAGTTTAAAATTTTTTCAGATGAAATATTCTTTACAAGCGAATATACAGTTTTATATAAGAAATCATTATTGTACATGACGACAATAATTTAAGTTTGCTTCAATCAAAGCTAATAAAAAAATTTCTTTCGCAAATATGAACAACAGAAGTTTATAAGTGATTTATTTTTCTGTCATTAAATTAGTTAATCACAAATTTCCAATAAAATTTTCCGATGTCAAACATCCAGCTCATATTGCTTTAAAGGGACAGGTTAGGGGATTATGACTTTCTCTATCAGAGGAGGCAACTCCCACAGACAATATTGAAAAATTAGAAGGTGTTTTTGGCAATGTCTATGACAGTGAAACAATCCTGCAAAATTTTTACATGCAACGACAAGCTTAAGAAGCCAATCAATCTGTAGCTGAATATAGAATTGAATTTGAGTCAATACATGTATTACAATCAGCTGTAGAAAAGGGTCATATTGACAAATATGCCAGAAATGATATGTTAAGAACAAAATTTTGGTCAGGGTTGAAAAATTCAGAATTGAAAAAAGCTAGCAGGTATAAATATGAGACTTTGAAAGATTTTGATATTTTGCGAGAAGAGAGTAGGGCAATAGAGTTAGAAATTTCAAATTCTAAAGCAAACAACAACACAGAAATCCCAACATCAAAAAGAACTGTAGCTCATCATCCTGTAACTTCGACAACGGATTCCACTAACACAGTTTTGGAAAATGTCCTCTCGAAAATGGAGAAGATGGACCAAAAGATGAGCACTTTTGAAAATAGATTATCCGAGATGAACAGATCAGGGGAAAATGATTCTACGAGAAGAGGACACAATCATGGTAGATTCCAATACAACAGAGGTGCTACCAACTACAGCAGAGGTACAGGTAGATTTTATCAACAACAAAGAAATCAATCCCAACAGCCATTGGAATGTGATAAACCATCACCAAGAGATTCATCAAATTATAACAGAGGATTTTCTTTCAGAGGCAGGTCATGTAGAGTTGCCAGAGTTTCCAGCAGAGATTATCCCAACAGAGGAATTCCATCTCCTGTTAATTAAAACACAGAAAATCGAAAAAACTAGAAAATGTCTGTATAGTGGAGCAAATAACAGACATAGATGCTGAAAAACAACAAAGCTCCAATTCTGAAAATTTTGAAGAAAAAAACTGTGAAATATCCAATCAATCTGGTCATTCTGATTTACATTGTAGAGTTAGAAAAGATCATTTAAAATCCTATCACAAAAGGCCTCACAATGTTACAAATCATAGACAAACAAAAATAGAACTTGTACTCTAGTAGGTACAACCAATGAAGTATCTGTTGATATTGATAGTGTCATTACAACAGCATTTGTTGATACAGGTTCTTCTATCTCAACAATTTGTCAAAATTTTTATGAAGAACATCTGCACCATTTACCTTTGAAACCTGTGACAGATTTTCGGCACATTGAATGTGCGTTTGTCAAACTTTACCATATTCAGGTTATATACTATGTCCTTTGAAAATCAATGGCATAGGTGATGAACAAGTATCAATAGATGGTTTGTTTCTTATTGTACATGTACTACAACATCTTACAATACCAGTGTTCCTGTTTAATAGGTACAAATATCATCTCTGTGCTAATGAACATAGTCAAAGAGTTCCATGGTCCTGTATATTTTCAAGAAGCCAAGTTATTTACTCCTTCTTGCATTTAGGTGAAAAAGAATTGCATACACATAACAATATACTGGCATTCATTCGCCTAGCTGAGTCGTCAAAAGTTACCATCCCCCCCAAATACAGATATTGTTGTACAAGGTTACCTTAAAAAGGAACTACCTTACCAGCCAGTTTGTATATTATTACAACCTACACCTGAGTCAAAAATACCAAATGATATAGATATTTCTCCTGTTCTTATACCATACAAATACCAACTTAATGGTGTAGTACCAGTGCATATAAGCAATATCACAACAAGAACAGTAACTCTTGCCCCAAGTGCTTACTTTGTGAAACTCAGCCAGTAAATGTAGAAGATATTGCTTCTCATATCAAAAAGAAACAACAATTTTTAGAATAATAATTGTATTTATGTATTGAATGCGATAACTTAGTTGGAGGTTTCCGGTAGGATTAATTTTGGTAGATTGTGAAAATTCTTAGATCCACGTCTTGGTTGATGGATTACATATAATAGGTGTAAGGTCACGTGGTCAGCTCAGCGAGTCATTCAGTTGTATTGTGATAACCCGCATGCTGACCACGCCAACATCAGGCACGTGTATTTTGAAGATTTGTTATTACAACGTCTGTGATTGTTTAACTTAGCTGAACGTGCCTTGGCTTTCTGTCGAGATGAAATTCCAAAAGAATTGAAAGGAACAAAGTATTTTTCATGTTGTAAAGTGTCGTTTACAAGTGCGTGTGGATTTTCTGGTTTATTGTTTACTGATGCGGTGACCAGTGCATGTGCGCGGGTTATCAAAGATATTACCTGATTACTATATGATACACTTGGTGTACATATATCTATGTTATTCTGCCGATATGAACTTTAATTATGAACAGATATTCATGAGAAGAACATATTACATGGAGCGATTTTACTGAGACATCAAACGTGGAACTTTTTCCTACAGTCTGAGTTTTGAAAGGATTTCAGAGTAGGCTATTTGTTACTGATTGAACGAAACAAACGGATACCTTTAATGATTACTATCTCTATATCGATCAGCATGATCAGTGGACACAGAGTTCGATCAGCAAAAAGTTGTGATAGATAATGAACATCCTGCAAGAATCTGCTGCAAGAATCGCTATTTCACAGCTGGGGCCACAGCGGGAGACCCTGAACCTCAACGACTTGGGCGTTTTAGGTCCAGCCGGCGTACACCTGTGCTGCTTCACCGCGTGCATTAGAGAGTTTGCCTTCCCATGCAATTGAGGACGAAGGCCAGTATCATGTTTACTTTATAAGTGCATTACAATTATTCATAAAGCGCTTGCGGTTTCCAGGTATAGTTTTTGTGTATAAGTTATCACTTTCAATTATTTGCAATCAAAGGCATTGCTAAATACTCAAACCATATATACTCTGTGGCGTAAGCTTTTAAGTTAGCAATTTTATGCAAAAGTTTTTCAATTTTGTTGAACTGCAAGGAGAATTACCTATCATAGGTTGCATACTAACTTCATGTTTTTGCATTAATTTTAACATGATGTATAACAGCTATGCAGCATTGTTTAGGCACTGCCCCTTCCCTAACAGGCATCTATTAGGTAATGTCTTCTATCTTGTAAGGTTAGTTGAGAAATCTGTATTGTAATCATGTTAATACATGTCTCAGTATCTCATTTTCACTCTTTGGAGTTTAAGGGTTGTGAACTGAGCTTATACATAGTTCACATCGTTACAGATACTTTGGTATTTCTTGAATTGCCCATTATTGTTTGATCAGTTTTGGTACAAAGTTTATAGTAACAATTAACATGATTAATGTTTTCTATATTGATAAATATTGAATGGATATTGTACAGTCTAGGTAGTCATAAATATATGTACTAAGTTGGTTGGTGTAGACAATATTAACATGATTACTCAAGATGTTTATCGTTTCGATACAAAGTGGATATTTTATGTTCTTATTGGGTTGGTGTTGTTAATGGTTTAAACTGTTGATACAAAATTGATACTTACAAATTGAATCAGTGTTACTCAAGTTATTGAATATTTTAGTACTGTACATTGTACAAAGTTAATAATTATGTACTAATTGGATCAGTATTACTCAATCAAGTTTATTCTTTTAATAAAAAGTTGATATGTAGCTACTGGGTCAAGTTACAAGTGTTTATTGTTTTTGTACAAGGTTGTACTATTGGGTCAGAGTTACCCACATTGTTTATTGTTTGATGCACAGTAGATAGGTATTTTGGGGGTCAAAGTTACCCATATTGTTTATTGTTTTGGTACACGGTATATATTTACTTATTGGGTCAGAGTTACCTTTGTTGTTCATTGTTTGGTACACGGTAGAGTTGTATCTGTGGGTCGGTATACCCACATTGTTTTGGTACACAGTAGATATGTACCTGTGGGTTGGTATACCCATATTGTTTTGGTACACAGTAGATATGTACCTGTGGGTCGGTATACCCACATTGTTTTGGTACACAGTAGATATGTACCTGTGGGTCGGTATACCCACATTGTTTTGGTACACAGTAGATTTGTACCTGTGGGTCGGTATACCCACATTGTTTTGGTACACAGTAGATATGTACCTGTGGGTCGGTATACCCACATTGTTTTGGTACACAGTACATATGTACCTGTGGGTCGGTATACCCACATTGTTTTGGTACACAGTAGATATGTACCTGTGGGTCAGTATACCCATATTGTTTTATTGTTGGATGCTCATAATGACAATCAATTGGCGTCTTATGAAGCTTTTTGGTTTATTGCTGGGTCGAAGTTACCCATATTGTTTATTCTTGGGTCGGAGTTACCCATATTGGTTATTGTTGCGTTAGAATTAACCATACTGTTTATTGTTGGGTCGGAATTACCCATATTATTTATTGTTACACATATGGTCTAGTGTTTGGTCGAAGTTGCCCATACTGTTTATTTATTTTTGGGTCAAAGTTACCTATATTGTTTATCGATGGGTCTGGTAACCCATATTGTTTATTGTTAGGTCGGAGTTACCCATATTGTCTATTGTTAGGTCGGAGTTACCCATATTTTCAATTGTTGGGTCGAAGTTACTTGTTCTGTTTATTGTTGGGTCGGAGTTACCCTTTTGTTTACTGTTGGGTCGGAATTACCCATATTTTCTATTGTTGGGTCAGAGTTACCCATATTGTCTATGGTTGGCTGTGAGTTACCAATCTTGTTTATTTATTGTTGGGTCAGAATTACGCATATTGTTTATTTATTGTTGGGTCAGAGTTTCCTATATTGTTTACTGATAGGTCAGAGTGTCTATTTTTGGCTGCTCATAATGACAATCAATTGACGTCTTATGAAGCATATCTGTTCATTATTGGATCGGAGTTACCAATGTTGTTGATTAATGGCTGCCTCTAATTACAATCAAGTGGCATCTGAGGTAGCATATCTGTTTAGGGTTGGGTCAGAATTACCAATATTGTCTTTTATTTATTCGCTTATAATGACAATAAATATGATCGAATAGTGTCTTATGAAGCATATCTGTGGGTTGGGTCAAAGTTACCTATAGTGTTGATTCTTAATTGCTCGTAATTACATTCATTCAAATTGTGTCTCATGAAGCACATCTGTCTTTTGGCATGGTTTTTCCTATGAATCGGATAGGGATGCTTAGCTCATAATTAGGTAATTATTGGTCAGTGTTATCCAGGTAGTTTGTTGTTATGAATGATCGTGATTCTTTTTATACCAATAAAACTGAATATTGATGTCGTTAATAGTACAGAGATGTTTGGCTGACCCATAGGGTTTAATTTACCCATCATGCCGATATTGCTTAATATTCTGATACAGCGGTTACTGATACTATGAATCGCAGTAACACATTAGTTTGGTTAAGGAGTTTATATGTACGAATGAGGCAGAGACATCTATTGTTAATTGCTCATAACAACAAGCAATAGGCCAAATAGGACATTTTTTCATCGGTTAAGAGTTTTATGTACATAAGGGTCAGAGTTCAAGATATTGTTCATTGTTTTGGAACAAAACTTTTACGAGGAAATATTGGTTCATTTAATCCATATTGTATACTGACAGTTTATGCCTTCTTTCTTAGAGTACTAATGTTTATTCATGTTTCTGATATGTCCTTGGTCATATTGCTAGATTGTTGCTAATATTAAGTCATCTTGAATTATCCAAACATTTATCATATATTATAATAATGGTGCAGGATCTGCTCATTCATCCTGAAGGAAGTTTTCTTTTCTTTTGTTGTTGTATTGTTTACTCATGTAGACCTAATTTCGCTTCCCAATTTTAAGGTGGTATCCTCCCTTAAGGGCACTTTGTTTTTTGATGAGATAATTATAGAAAATTAACTTTTAAGTACATTGTAGATACATCCCGAACAATCTGTGAGAACACAAAATCCTCAGGAAAGAATCCGTACAACCCTCATCATAACATTCCACTAATTCTAGTTAAGAGGGAACAGGAATAATCTCCATAGCCTGGGAAACCGAATAAAGCTGTGCCTAATGCCATGAATTTTTATGTATCATATCTATATTTAAAATTCAAAACTTGGTTGACACTTTTTGACTTTACCATGCAATAACCTCGTATAAGATGCAGATACATGTATGTGCCAGCAAAACTGCAGCAGTGCTGACATGGATGTACCCTAAATCAGCTGAATAGCCAGGATACCCATTACCGTTGGTTGAGAAAGCATCCATACCAGCTAGATCATGAAATTTGGTTTCTTATAAAACAGTTGCAGGTGAGTCAGCAAGCAAATTGTATATGCAGATTCCAATTATCCACATCGCAAATGATCGCAAATGATCCCCATTATACAACTGGTAAATATATGTTAAATTTATTTTCATAAGTACAGACCTCAGTGTTAATAAATTAAAGGATAGGATTCTCACTTCTTCAGTTTTAAATACTTATGTGAGGAAATGTCCTTCAACAGGTAAACAATCCACTCTATATGCTAGGATTATCCAGTCAAAGGAATGAGTAATCTTTATTTGAATCAAGGATAAAGATGTGACAAATTTGAATAAAGCAGAATCAAGGTTATTATTCCTTTAATAAAACAAATTGAGAAAGGTGTCTTTATCAATAAACATAATCTGTAGGGAGTGAATTTGTCCTTAAACAAGGTATTCTTACAAATAAAATCATTGGTTATGTATCTTGCAAGGAAATATTTTATCGATGGCTTAACTAGGATTTGGTATACGCTAATTATACCCCGTTAATTAATTACCTTATGCCTTTAGTAATAATATTTTAAGGCTTTACACATATTTTATTTCTCCAGTTTTTCGTTAAGGCCAATTTCCCTGCACTCTTATTCTTAGAGATATTAGCTTATACTCATGTTCAAACTTTCAAGTTCCCTGTAGATGCTATTTACAAAATTCAGTATAATCTAGGAATTTGACATTATTTTCATGAATGCTTGAGATCATAATAATATTAACCTTCACCTTGTAAAACTTATTCATACTGTCTGGAATAGCCGCATGGTATGTTCCTCCATTTAAAGGGAATATTTCCTGGAACTAATGTATACCACCTTCTTAGTTCTACAGTTCCAAGAGGAACAGTTGTTTTGCAGGCATTATTGGGGTTGTTGAATATTTTGTACAATTTCTAGTTCAAATCTTTAAATTACAATTTGGAACTAAACAGTTAAAAGTAGTATAAATAGAGAAAGTTAAATAATTCAAGGTTTGAGCAGGTAAAACTTTGACTCACCTTGTGTCTACTTAAGAAATTGCAAATTCTGTAAACAATAAATAGTCATATACTAGGAGGTAGTTCAAATACAGGTCAGTGTTTTGTTCTGCTCATAATAAATAGTCAGATAATACAATGTAGTTGAAATACAGGTCAGTGATTAACTGCTGTTTTGTTTTACTCCTACAATATTAAGTACCTTATGGAACATGTTCATTTACACACTGACAGGTCAGTGATTAACTGCTGTTGGATATTAAAATACACCTCTCCTGACTTACCTTGCTTGCTGGCTCATTTAACAATACTTTCTGATTGTTATATCATTTATTCTGAAATTATTGTTCTTCCATACTTTGAACTTAATAGTATAACCTATATTTCTTAACGTTTCTCGGATATTTTATTATTACTTCTTCCTTCATTTTGTATTACATATGGCATTTTCGTGTAAACCGTGATTATGAAATAATAATACGAATATTTTTCATTTCATTACTTTAAGATGCAATGTATGGAGAGGCCAGTGATTAACTGCTTCCATGAATAATTCATATTGTGTGCAAGCTCACCTTGGATGGCGCGGATGTGATCTGCATGTCACATCTAACATGGATGTGACATGCATGTCACATCTTGTGGCCTATTTTGTTTTGATGTGCCATCTTTTTGCTAATTTTTTCATATGATGTTTTGATTGTCTTGTCTTACAGATACTTTTTCTAGTCAGTTTTGGGGGATCAGACATTATCATATTTTACGTAACTGCTAATCAAAGCTTGTGAATCTGATCCCCTTCTTGTTTGTTAAATTGTTCACATTTATACCGTCATTTTAATAAATGACATTATTCATCTCTATGAAAGTGTTTTATTTGACTTGTACAAAATTAGCAAAAACAAGCTGCGGTGAGCTTGCCTATAAGCATAAGAATACATAAAACAACAATTTTTAGAATAATAATTGTATTTATGTATTGAATGCGATAACTAAGTTGGAAGTTTCCGGTAGGATTAATTTTGGTAAATAGTGAAAATTCTTAGATCCACGTCTTGGTTGATGGATTACATATAATAGGTGTAAGGTCACGTGGTCAGCTCAGCGAGTCATTCAGTTGTATTGTGATAACCCGCATGCTGACCACGCCAACATCAGGCACGTGTATTTTGAAGACCCTCCTCCACCCCTGCATTCCTACCCCTTTAAATGGGTATTAATGTGTCATGTAAAATTATATATTTGATTGGTTCTGATTTAATTTCTTTATATATATATTTTTTTTATGTACATGTATTTTGTTTCACTACTATCCTTGGCCTATTTTGTTTTGATGTGCCATCTTTTTGCTAACTTTTTCATATGATGTTTGATTGTCAGGTCTTGGCCTATTTTGTTTTGATGTGCAATCTTTTTGCTAATTTTTTCATATGATGTTTTGATTGTCTTGTCTTACAGATACTTTTTCTAGTCAGTTTTGGGGGATCAGACATTATCATATTTTACGTAACTGCTAATCAAAGCTTGTGAATCTGATCCCCTTCTTGTTTGTTAAATTGTTCACATTTATACCGTCATTTTAATAAATGACATTATTCATCTCTATGAAAGTGTTTTATTTGACTTGTACAAAATTAGCAAAAACAAGCTGCGGTGAGCTTGCCTATAAGCATAAGAATACATAAACAAAGATTCCTCAGATATTAATATTATCGACCTTATTAATATTCCAAAAGATTATCTATCAAAATATATTTCCAAAAGTTATCTCGATTGATTCAGAATTTTAATGACATCTTTTCAAAAGGTGACACAGATGTTGGATTTACAAAATCTGTAAAACATCAAACTGAAATGCCAAATGAAGTCCCTTTTAAACAAAGATTTAGGAGAATACCTCCGTCAATGTTTGATGAGGTCAGGAATCGCCTTCAGCAATTGTTAAAGCAATATGAGCTGCGTCTTTGATGTCAGAATTTTTTGTTGCAAAATTGTTAATAACTATTTCAATGACAGAGAAAAATAAAGTTAGTAAACTTTTATTGTTCATATTTGTGATAGAGAACTATTTATACCCTTCGATTGAATCAAAATTACATTATTGTCGTCCTGTACAATAATGATTTCTTATATAAAACTGTATATTGGATTGTATATAGAAGTCTTTCTTCTGATTAATAATTAGTCTAATTGTTCATAAAGGTTTAAGTTACATACAAATTGATCATAATAACACATTCTAACAGCAAAAAATAAAATTTTCAAAAATGCAGCTCATATTGCTTTGCAGGAATTATTCGCCAATCACATTCTCCTACTGCGTCATATGTTGTTCTCGTAAAAAAGAAAACGGGAGAATAACGTCTTTGCATTGATTTTAAAGAACTAAATCGAAGAACAATTAAAGACAGTTACTCCTTAACAAGAATTGATGAAATTTTAGATTCTCTATCTGGAAATAAATATTTTCCAATACTTGATATGAAATCTGGGTATCATCAAATTGAAATTGAAGAAAAACATAAAGAGCGCACTGGATTTACGGTTGGCCCTCTTGGATTTTACGAGTACAATAGAATGGCCTTTGGGCTCGCGTATGCCCCTGCCACTTATCAAAGGCTGATGGAACAATGTCTAAAGGACTTGCATTTAAAAAATTGTTTAATCTATTTGGATTAATTATTATATTTTCCAATATTTATGAAGAACACTTAGAGCGTTAAAGTGTGTCAAAAACTACGTGAGGCAGGAATAAAACTGTCACAAAAGAAATGTTCTTTACTTAAGACTCTTCGATATTTTGTTTTAGAGAAAGGCATTTAGCCTGATGAAGAGAAAATTAAAAAGGTTCAAGAATGGCCTCGTCCCAAACTCGCGAAGAAGTTCGTCAATTTTTGGGATTTCTAGGTTACTACCGAAAATTTATCAAAATTGCTAGACCTATACTAAATCTCATGCCTACTCCCACAGAGAAAAATTGCGGTAAAGAGAAAATTATGTCCAATAAACAGTTACCAGAATTCAAATGGGAAGAAGAACAAGAACATGCTTTTAATTTTCTAAAAAATCAGTTATTTTCTTATTCCATGTTGGCCTACCCTGATTACTCAAAATCATTTGAGTTACATACTGATGCATCTTTGCATGGGTTAGGTGCAGTACTTTATCGACAAAAACAGGATGGACTCAAACATGTTATAGCTTATGCAAGCAGAAGTCTTAGCAAAGCTGAGCGGAATTATCCAGCACCCAAATTGGAATTCCTTGCGCTAAAATGGTCCGTTACATAAAAATTTAAAGATTACTTGTATGGACATAGTTTTACTGTTTTTACAGATAACTTATGTCCTAACAACTGCCCTGCTCAATGCTACTGGTCACAGATGGCTTGTAGCCTTGTCTGCTTACAATTTTGATTTGAAATATAGACCAGGCAAAACAAATGCAGATGCCGATGCACTGTCACGTTTACGTAGTTTAGAACATGATACAATATCAACTGAATCAGTTCATGCTATGATATCTGTAATTTTACACAGTGTACATCACTGATTGAAACTCTTCCTATATCAGAGGAGATTCTGTGCATGAGTACCAACACACTTCTTGAAACTTAACAAAGTATTGATATAATACAGAAACAAATACAAGATCCTGATATTTCATATTGGTTTGACCAAATTTAATACAAATACATACCAAGCAAATATGAAATTCCCAAAACCCCTTATAGCAAGGCATTATTTCAGTGTTTTGACAAACTCAAAATCATTGATGACAAGTTATACAGAGAAGTAATAACTGAAAAAGGTCCTTTACATCAGCTTGTGTTACCATCTTCAATTATAAGCCATGTCCTTTTCCTTCTTCCAAACAAAATGGGTCATCAAGGAAAGGTAGAACACTTTCACTTGCAAAGGACAGATTTTTCTGGCATGGTATGACACGAGACATGATATCCATAATTGTGGAAGATGTATCAGGAGAAAGATGCCAACAAATATAAAAGCTCCTTTAGTAAATATTAAAACACCTCAACCATTAGAGCTTGTTTGTCTTGATTTTTTATGTCTAGAACAATCAAAAGATGGTTTTCAATATGTACTGGTCATTACAGATCACTTTACTAGGTATGCTATGGCAATCCCTACAGGAACAAAGAACATGAAAGCTAAAACAACAGTTGAAGCTTTTTATCAAAACTTTGTATTTAACTATGGTATACCACACAGGATCCATTCAGATCAAGGTGCAAACTTTGAAAGTAAGATCATAAAAGAATTATGTTCCATACTTGGTATCAAGAAATCTAGAACCATGCCATATCACCCTAAGGGTAATAGTCAGTGTGGAGGATTTAATCGAATTCAATATCTATGTTAATGTATCTATAGGTACATTAAATCCTAATGAAAAACAAGATTGGAAGTATTTTATTAAACCAATTGTGCATGCTTACAATTGTACTAAACAAGATACAACATCATATTCTCCATTTTTTTTGATGTTTGGTCGAGAACCAAATCTACCCATATATATCTTGTTCGATAATCATAATTTCAGTTAAAAGAATCAATGTCCTAGTATGTTGAATCTGTGAAGAATATGTTGAAATATTCTTATGAACTTGCTTCAAAGAACATACATATGTCTCATGAGAAACAAAAGAAGCATTATGATGTAAAAATCAAAAGTAGTATACTTGAACCAGGTGATCTTGTTTTGGTTAAAATTGTTGCTTTTGGAAATATGATCCTTATATTGTTATCAATTAACCAAATAAAGGTATTCCTGTATACAAAGTTAAAAAACAGAATGGGGAAGGAAAGACGAGAGTATTACACAGAAATTTATTGCTTCTCATCTGTTCATCTTGTGACAATAATGAGGCACAAAAACCTAAACCAGCTCCTAGAAAAAGAAAACCAGTCCCAAATATAAAATGTACATTAGACGACCAAGCAGATCCCTCTGTAAAAAGAACCCTCTAAAAAGGATATTGATGTCATAATCTCAGAGAGATGTTGTAGGGGCTAATATAGTTGGTCGGACGTCCACTACGACATCTCAGTCCAGTTCCACACTGCGTGATTAGGGGTTTTTTTGCTCAGACTTCGATCGCTTGTATCAATCAATACGGGCTAAAATGAATTAGCTGCTCGCTTCAACTTTTTCCTTTGGACACCCCTTTAAGTCTCTATCACGATAAAACTTTATTTCCTTACTTTTAAAAGGTTAAAATCCAACAAAATATAAAGTTGTTGATTTTTCCTCTAAAATGTCTCATTCGATTAAACCCCTGGTGTTGAATAGTTCCGCAACAGTCTGCCTTGACGTAATCGTTCTACCACTATTTCCTATAGGAATAACTTTAGTACGAATTATTCAAAACAGACTATTGTGGAACTCCATGCCAAAAAGACTAAGACCCATGAGTCGAAACATATAGCGTTAACTTTTGAATAGAAGATCACAGATAAAGAGAATCCAAAGACCTTAAAAGAGGATTGATTGATGGTATATTGTTTAACGTCCCTCTCAAGAATTTTTTCACTCATATGGAGACGCCACCACTTGCCGGTAGAAAGCTACACATTTTGTCTTATACTCGGCACTCGCCGCCTGTGGCACAGTGGTTAGAGCGTCTGCTCTTGTGTCGCGAAGTAAGGGATTGATCTTTACGTCGCGGGTTCGAATCCCACTGTGGGACGTGGAGACCGGTCCTTCGGATGAGACCGTATAAACCGAGGTCCCGTGTTGCAGTAGGTGCTGGTCCTTAAAAGAGAGACCAGATTGAGAAAGTGGAAAAAAGGCAATTGGATGCCAAAAGTGAAAAGAAGAAAACAGATAGACACTCAGAGACCCTAACAGAGAGATCAAATAATGATGCAGAAAAAAATGCAAAAGTGGAAAAGAGACAATCATCAGGAGAAATATGTGATCAAAGCAGTAACGAAAATGAAAAACCAAAGACAGTGGACAATAAGGGAGAATAATTGGTTGTTATTTCTATACAAGACAAGACACCTCAGGATCTTCTCAACCATCATGTTCTTGTACGGTATGATAATGGGCCTTATCTTGGAGCTGTCGATTGTGATGAAGTTGGGAGATAATATGTATGATTTATGCACAGGGTTGGCCGAAACCTTGAATCATGCTTCTTTTACTGGCCAAAAGCTGTAATTTTAAGACAAATGTTGATACAGCATTGATGATGTTTGGGAATCATTTCACCACAACCTCACCTTCATGATCTTGTAGGTAGAAAGTATTAAGTAGATAGTACATTGTGGATAAAAGCTGAAGATTAATCAAAGCAATTGAAAGAGTAAAACCAGAGAAAGATTCTAGATTTACGACTTGTAAATGTTTACCCTTTGGATATTTCAAGTTTTTCTCAATATTACTTTTTGTCTTTGGTGTAACAATTTATGGTTGGATATATAAATAAGTTTTTTGATCAGTGATTCAATGCAATATTATATTATTCATTTTTCGGGAATGACACTGAATTTTTTTAAAATCATGTTTGTTTATAACGATATTTTTAAAATTCTGTTTGAAAAAATGCACAAAATATCCTTCGTGTTACTTTTACGTCCCTTGTGTTATATACAATCTTTGGTGTTACATACATTTTAGCTCTACTGGTCAGAGAACAAAAGAGCTTATGCGATAGTAATGCGTCCAGCGTCCGTCCGTCTGTCTCTCTGTAAACAATTGTTTAAAATGCTACTCCTCCTACAGCTTTGGTCTGATTTCAATATAACTTGGCACACAAGTAGACTACACTAAAATACATAATTCTGTGTATCGGTTTCTGTTGACGATGAACGGTGTTCCCGTGGTTACTAAAAATAGAAATTTCTGTGAAATTGTTTCAAAACGCTACTCCTCCTACAGTTTTGGTCTGATTTCAATATAACTTGGCACACAAGTAGACTACACTAAGATACATAATTCTGTGCATCGGTTTTTGCTTTCGATGAACGGTGTTGCCATGGTTACTAAGAATAGAAATTTCTGTGAAATTCTTTCCAAATGCTACTCCACCTACAGTTTTGGTCCGATTTCAATACAGCTTGGCACACAAGTAGACTATACTAAGATACATAACTCTGTGCATCTGTTTTTATTTTGATGAGTGACATGGATCATTTTTCTATTCATTGCTGTTTTAAATTTTCAAGTCCCAACTGCTACTTCCTCTTCCTTTGTTTTTAAGTATAAACCAGTAGAGCTAGTCTCGACAGAGACTTCTGGTTAAAAAAAATGTATTTGATTTTTAGCCGGGCTAATTGCTCAAAGAGCAATTGCCGGCTTATGTGATCCTGTTCAAGGCAGGATGTTGACCCTATAGTCGCCATTTTAAAGTTACGTGCAAAATTTTAGTTTTTTACTCTCAACCGCATTTGAGATAATACAAACGCTAAATAAAGCAACAAAAATAAAACGAAGTTTTATCTATATAAAATAAACATTAGTAGTAATGACTTTGAAAACTTCATAAGTCAAAGAACATAGTTCATTAGCGTAAGGATTTTTGATAATCAGTGTTACCGTAGTTCTCTACACATACGAGGTAAAGCAGGAGAGGGAACCAGACTGGCCTGTTTGTTTACATTCAGCTGCGGTACCAGATTAATTCTGATTCTGACAAAATCGGACCGTAGTATTAGGATTGAAAAACTCACTGTCAGGCCATCATTAAAAATATCTTTGTTTCCCCTAACCCAACCCTAAATTCTCAAGTTAAGTAGGTAGGTAGGTAAATAATTTTTTTTTTGCCAAGAGCATATACTTTGCAAATGTCAGAAAAAGTCTAAATTGAAATTAAAGATACAAAAACAATGCAATTCCTTTATTAATAACAAAACTAAAAACAAGAACAATTGCAAAACAAATTGATACACCAATGGAATGTAAAACATATTTAACATGAATTAATTCACACTATTTTTTAATAATATGAATTTTATAAACATATTTGTTTAAATGACTAGATGCAAATGACTTGATTAAATTATCTTTTCTGTGATAATGTACATGACTAGTAAATTCAAATATCACTTCTGTCAGACAAAGATAATTTCTCAAATTCTGGTTTACAAAATGTCTGAAAGTATGAACAATTGTATTTGATTAAGGTTTAATATATAATAAATTTAAAATGTAAATGCTTCATGTGAAATCATATTCAATTCAAAGATTCTATTAGGTGTCAAATTTACACAAAATAACTTCATACATATTTCCACACTTTAAGAAAATAGCTTAATACTCTGACAACTGACAAGGATATCAAAAAGGTTGTTACACTGAGAAATATTTATAAACCAAAATTTAAAGGAAACTGTCAGGAAGAAAAAAAAGATTTCTGTATAAAACTAACTTTGAGTATAGTCGTTCAATTTCAAAGAATATGCTACTATGTAAAAGAATATAAAAATACCATTTATACAGAGATTTATAAAACTAAAAAAAAATTAAAGACACATTTTGTTCAACTTGCACAAGTTCACATACCATTCGTATTTCTACATTACAGAGAAATGCTTTTCAACTCTTTCAAAATGTTTGAAAAAAAATATTAAACATGTCAGAATGATAATATTTCTCATACACATCTCATACACAAGCTTCTCATATTTGAATACAAGCTTAATAGAGAAAAAAAATTAAACTGTCATTGAATCAGTTCTTTTACTGAATATAAAATTGTTAATTTAAAAAAAGATCAGAGCAAATAACAAGTACAAAGTACATGTTAATATTAAACATAATTATTTTACTGGATTTCGCTTAGGAATTTCTTTGCCCAATATAAGACACTGTTCACAAACTGGAAGTACAAGTACAACCTTGTACCTCTTCAACATCTCTGGAGATTTTTCTGCTGGTAATGTGCAATGAGCGCATATGTCAACACGTCCCACTGTGGAAGAATAGTAAGGGAACTCAATCGGGGACTGGCAGGACAACTGGAGCCTTACAAAGATTTTGCCTTGAAGAATGTCACCTAAAACACAGAAAAAGTCAAACAAACATCCAATAATAGATTTAAAAAATGCTGTTTAAAATTATTGCAAGCATTTTCAACTTTTAGACAAGGTTTAGCATTATATCCTTAGCATAATAAATTAAATATATTTCATAGCATCAGGTGTAATCAATGACCCACAAGAATAATCAAATTTTTCTAAGGTGTGTTTCAGTGACCTCTCTTCTCTTGTAGTTAACTTAGACTTGGCATAGATGCATCTTGGTTTAATACACTCCGTACAGGTCACTGTATTTCTGACATTCTGCGCAATGAGAACACTGTTCTTGCATCCCTGTTGATAAAGAATATTTTCAATAAAGTATCATATGCATTGAATACTAGATTTTAAAATGCTTAAATGTTTATGCATTACTAATATGCAGGAATTCTGCAAACAACATATTTCATTTCTGGTGCAATACAACAACTTACTTGCATCTCCTGTGCAACAGCAGCAGTTCTCTGCCCGCGATTGGATGGTCGATCCTTTTCATCTGTTACACTGCCTAAAAGATCTTCAAATTTCTTGTAATGATTACCACTTGCATCTTCCAAAGGGTCAGGCAGCCACTCCCAAACTCTCTCTGTTTGTGAACAACAATTGACGTCCTTACATCTTCGAATCTGGAAAGAGTAGTGTCGCTCCAAACAGTGGTCAGCTGAAAGTGAAAAGATTAAATATTAGCATTAATAAGTCTTTGTCTTCAAGCTAAGTTTGTTGAGAATTCTTTTAACCATAATAAAAGTATAAAAATAGAAAGTGTTTTAATCATTTAATAATACATGCAATAATGATTTGTGTAGTAGGAAAACATACCAATGAATTTCTTCAATTGTTGTGAGCGTACAAGGTGTTGTTGCTGATACTGTCCAATTTTTATGGTAGGGTCAATCAAGGTAACCTCAGCCTCTGCCATGTCCACTTCATCATTTGAAGCAGCTTCAAATACCTTAAATAGTTCACCTTTAAGCTGAACTCTTGTAGCCCTTGATGTCAAAGTTTCGATTATTGGCTGAACAGACTGTAACCATTCATCTCTGATCTGATGATTTCTTTCTGCTTTTTTCCTTATTTCTTTCACGCTGTTACAACTTCTAATAGCTGTCTCCACTTCTGCTGATGCTTGTTCCCGTGCCAATGCAGTGTTCTGAAATGCAAGATTCAACAAGGACATAATACGTTCAGCTGGATTAGCCCATGAATGCCCTGGTGCTGTGCGACATGCCACTAGAAATTCCAGATTCAGTCTCTTGAACAGAACAATAAGAGAAAGCTTAACGGCTCCATAGGTTACTCTGTGGTCAGGTCCCCCATCAGTATAAATAAAAAGTCCTGGTTTTCTCTCTTCTTTAGCTTCCAGGACGTGTTGCAGTTCCACAATGTGCCTAAATGGGGTGCTAGGTTGAAAAATGCTATCTTTGAATGTCACGTAAACTTGTCCTCTGTAAAATGAATCTTCGTATTGCCTTGGAATCGCCACATCCAGGATAACAGTTGGAATAAGAGAACCCTTGCTTTGCACATCATGATCTAAACAAGACAATGCCGAGTTCATGGGAACTATTGATTTCTTGCCTCTGACCCCTGAAGATGTGTATTGACCAGGTTCACCAAAATCCACCTTGGATTTGTCATCCATACAAACAAAAGTACAGTCATCATAAACTTTGATGGCATATAGTTTACTGTATTTAAACATGGCAGCACAATAATGTTCATCTTGGTGATTTGCCCTCAGCTGTCTTGTTTGAACCTTTAATCTCAATGGAATTCTTCCTTTGTACAGTTTGGCAACATTGTTGTGAGCATTCTTTGGAACAAAAGCAAATAGTACTGTTGATTCACTTGGAATAGGTGTCCCTTCTGGGACTTTATTTCTGACTTGCTCTATCAGGTCACGAACTGATATATACTTTGATATGTGTTCTATGTTGTGCCTCCTTTCATCTGCAGCAACTACCTCCTCCACTTCCTTCTCCAGTGCACCAAAAAAGACTTCGAATGTATCCCCTGGACGCCCTTTATTCAAGTGTCGCAGGTCTACAACTAAATCAGGATCCACACCTAGAACAGCTAATCGCACTCGTTCATCAATTTCCTTATTTTGCTCTGCTGAGGCATCATTGGTAAGAGTTGCATATATTGACCTAAGAATGTGCGGAGGAATATGGGTACCTGCTGCATTTTCATACATTCGACAAAATACCCTACGCATCCGCCGTGTGTGGAACTCGGGCAGTCTTGAGCGCAGATTCTTTAGAACCCCCATATCTCTTCCAAAGGCATCTTCAGTCTCTATGTTTTCTGGAACTTTCCAAATAAAGGTTATAGCTCCCAACCCACCCCCTGGGTCATAACGTAGCTTATGTATTGGACAAGATAGATGTAAGCTTTCATAAAACCTCAGTCTTTTCATTGAACTGTCAAATATACCATTTGTATGGATTTCTTCATCAACAAACAATGGCTGAAAATTGTTAAGTTCATTCACAGCATTATCTAACTTCATATACGTTTCTGTGACCTCCTGAGTCTTACTTCGATATGTTATAGAAGTATGAGTATCAACCTGTCTTGTTGGTTCTTTGGAAATGTGGCGCATTTTCTGCATTTCATTAGCATTATCCAGATACTTAGCATAAGAATCAAGTGAAAGTGCTAATTTCTCAATGTCATTTCTCAATATCCATTCTTTGGTAAACTGTCTTGTAATGAACCTGAATAAGCACTGGCTGTGAAGTTTAAGTTCTTTTGATGACAATTGGGGTTTCTTGTGTTTTTTTTTTCTTATAATCATTCACTTCGTCAAATTGAAGAAACCTGTAACATTAAACAAAATTATTAAATTTAATGTTAAAAAAGTTATGAATCAGAGTAGTGCATACGTTTTCGGATTTTTGAGTCATTTAATGTCTGACATTACATAACTAACAAATCTAATGAAATGCATAGAATTTATTAATATCTCCAGTTATATAAATGAAAAATCTAACTTTGATACCTCTCAGGAATTTTCTGAATTTCTGGCAAATGGGCTCCTCTTTCCTGTATTGACTGCATATTTCCACTGATGTACCATACCGCACTGACCAAAATGCTTAACTGATTTCTTATATCTTCCTGTGACATAACTCCTGGGAATTTGTCTCCAGCACTCATCATCTGCTGCACCAAGGAATTATGAAGACTATCTTTGGCTAGATGAAAATTTTAAAATTGCATTTGTAGTAATGTAAACAACAGAACTGAAACGAAATGATCAATTAATTAATTGAATGTATGGTATATTCAATTTCAATGCCAATATTTACTACTTGAATAGAAATTATACAGTTAACCAGAAGTCTCTGTCGAGACTGAAGCTCTACTGGTTTGTACTAATAGCAAAAGAACAGAAAAGTACTTAGGCAGTTGGGAATTGAAACTTTTCAACAGCAATTAATAGAAAAATGATCCTTGATTAAGTCTCTTTATGTTTTAGTGTAGTCTACTTGCATGCCACATTACATTATAATCAGACTAAAACTGTATTTGGAGTAGCATTTTGAGAGTATTAAACAGAAATTTCTATTTTTAGTAACCGTGGCAACACCATGCATTGAAGTGAAAAACTATATACAGAATTATGTACCTTAGTGTAGTCTACTTGTGTGCCAAGTTATATTGAAATCAGACCAAAACTGTAGGAGGTGTAGGATTTTGAAATAATTTCACAGAAATTTCTATTTTAAGTAACCACAGCAACACCGTTCATCGAAATCAAAACCGATATACAGAATTATGTATCTTAGTGTAGTCTACTTGTGTGCCAAGTTATATTGAAATCAGACCAAAACTGTAGGAGGAGTAGCATTTTGAAGGAATTTCACAGAAATTTCTATTTTTAGTAACCACGGCAACACCGTTCATCGAAATCAAAAACCGATACACAGAATTATGTATCTTAGTGTAGTCTACTTGTGTGCCAAGTTAAATTGAAATCAGACCAAAACTGTAGGAGGAGTAGCATTTTGAAAGAATTTCACAGAAATTTCTATTTTTAGTAACCACGGCAACACCGTTCATCGAAATCAAAAACCGATACACAGAATTATGTATCTTAGTGTAGTCTACTTGTGTGCCAAGTTATATTGAATTCAGACCAAAACTGTAGGAGAAGTAGCATTTTGAAAGAATTTCACAGAAAATTCTATTTTTAGTAACCACGACAACACCGTTCATCGAAATCAAAAACCGATACACAGAATTATGTATCTTAGTGTAGTCTACTTGTGTGCCAAGTTATATTGAAATCAGACCAAAACTGTAGGAGGAGTAGCATTTTGAAAGAATTTCACAGAAATTTCTATTTTTAGTAACCACGGCAACACCGTTCATCGAAATCAAAAACCGATACACAGAATTATGTATCTTATAGTAGTCTACTTGTGTGCCAAGTTATATTGAAATCAGACCAAAACTGTAGGAGAAGTAGCATTTTGAAAGAATTTCACAGAAATTTCTATTTTTAGTAACCACGGCAACACCGTTCATCGAAATCAAAAACCGATAAACAGAATTATGTATCTTAGTGTAGTCTACTTGTGTCCCAAGTTATATTGAAATCAGACCAAAACTGTAGGAGGAGTAGCATTTTGAAAAATTGTTTACAGACGGACAGACAGACAGACGGACGGACGACGGACGCATTACTATCGCATAAGCTCTTCTGGTCTCTGACCAGTAGAGCTAAAAAACAAACCTGTAAAGCGGTGACCTCAATAGCGTTTTTCAGTTCTGGGAACTTCTTGGCCCTTCCTGACATTAAAACTGAAAATGCTGACCTCCCTGTCTTGTTTTTATCCGAACTACTTTGATTAGTACTAAAACCAACATTCTCGTTCCGGTCTATTTCAAACTTCACATATTTAAGAGAACTGTTGAAATTCTTCACAACACGCAGAATGTCTTTAATATCAGGTTTAAAAGTACCCGTGTCAGTTGCCTGGCATTTCTCCGAGAGACTAACGTTAACTACATCTGTTTTGTGCAAGTCAAACTCTTCTTCGTCCAGCACATCCATAAGAACATCTTCCCACGTCAAAACAACATCATATTCAAATATTCTGTTGTTTGAGATATGCTTTACAATAGACCCACATTTTGCCACAGCCGACACACACACAGTAAAATAGTCTTCATCAGAAACTGACATAAATTTTCTTTTAAAACCACCGCATGTGTCAGACGCCATTTTTGTTTCTAACAAAATCAAAGAAAAAAAACTTGCATTTCTGATAAAAACGGATTCGGATAAAATTGGATTTCTTACATGAAAATAAAAAAAAAAGAAAAATCTTAAAGGGTGAAAAATAAATTCAGTCGGCGGGTTTTGGTTTGGTCGGTCGCGTTAGGGGAAACAAAGGTATTTTTTATTTTGGCCTCAGTGTCTTATCATTTATATTGATAGTTTTAAAATAATTTTTTCATCAGAATATAAACGTGATTCATGTAAGAAATCCATTCTATTCTGTAAATGAGCCCGGCTCTCTGTACTTCTGAGTACTTTGATTAGCTCTACTGGTCAAAGACCAGAAGAGCTTATGCGATAGTAATGCGTTCCGTCCGTCCGTCTGTCTGTCTGTCTGTCTGTAAACTATTTTTAGGTCACCTGAGTAAACTCAGGTGACCTATTGCTATCTGTTTTCGTCCGTCGTCGTGCGTCTGTGCGTCGTCCGTTAACATTTGAACATTTTCAGCTTCTTCTCCGCAACCTCTGAACCAATTTCAACCAAATTTGGCACAAAGCATCTATGGGTGAAGGGGGACAAAAATTGTGAATTTCATGATTCCTGCCCCCCTGGGGCCTGAGGGGTGGGGCCAAAACCACTAAAATTAGTGCAATCTTTGAAAATCTTCTTCTCTACTCCTGGACATCAAGCAGTCAAACTTTTAGCATAATTGTAATTAGCATTGAGTCCTCTAGCAAAATTGTGAAATTCATGGCCCTGGGGTCAAGGGTTCTAGTGCTAGGGTGGGGCTTAATAAGTATATAGTAAAAATGCATTATTTCTTTGAAAATCTTCTTCTCTGGTCATGGGTATTAAATAAACCAACTAAGTGGATAGTTATAATGAGCAAGAGTGCCTCTACCAAAATTGTGAATTTAATGGCCCCAGGGTCAGGGGTTCTGGTGTTAAAATGGGGCTCTGTAGATTATATAGTGAAAATACATGAATTCTTTGAAAATCTTCTTCTCTGCTCCTAGGTATTAAATAAATAAACTAAGTGCATAGTTATTATGAGCAAGGGTACCTCTACCAAAGTTGTGAATTTTATGGCCACAGGGTCAGGGGTTCTGGTGTTAGTTCGGGGCTCTATAGATTATATAGAGAAGTACATGAATTCTTTGAAAATCTTCATCTCTGCTCCTGGGTATTAAATTAACTAAGTAAGTGCATAGTTATGATGAGCAAGGGTGCCTCTAAAAAAATTGTGAATTTTATGGCCCCAGGGTCAGGGGTTCTGATGTTAAGGTGGGGCTCTATTGATTATATAATGAAAATACATGGATTCTTTGAATTTTTTTCTCTGCTCCCAGGTATTAAATAAACTAAGTATATACATGTAGTAATGATGAACAAGAATGCCTCTTCAAAAATTGTGAATTTTACGGACCCAGGGTCGAGTTTCTGGTGTTTGGGCGGGGCTCTATTGATATTATAGTGAAAATAAATGAATTCTTTGAAAATTTTCCTTTCTACTCCTAGGTATTACGCAGGTGAACATACCTATATAGTTATGATGAGCAAGGGTCCTAATCTTCCAGAATTATGAATTTCAAGGCCCCTGGGTCAGGGCATAGACGGGGGAGGGGGTATTTATATAGTGAAAATGAATGTATTGTTTGAAATCTGCTACTTGGTATTAATCAAATATTTTTGAAAAGCAAGGATGGCTTTTTAAAAATTGTGCAATATGTGGATCTAGTCCTAAGGGTCAGGGGTTCATGTGTGAAAGGGGCACTACTGATTAGTTGACATGCATTTTTTGCTCCCCTACCCTGCCTTTGGGTATTAAGTAACCAAACTAAGCAACTGCTAAATGTATGTTATAATGATCAATGGTGCCTCTTTCAAAATTGTGAATGCTATAGCATCTGGCTTTAAACATGAATCAAATTCAGTCACTGGAAAGTTGTTGCATAATGCTCAGGTGACCTATAAGGCACATGGGCCTCTTGTTCAAAATGCTCCTCCTCCTACAGTTTTGGTCTAATTTCAATATAACTTGGCACACAAGTAGACTACACTAAGATACATAATTCTGTTTATCGGTTTTTGATTTAGATGAACGGTGTTGCCGTGGTAACTAGAAATAGAAATTTCTGTGAAATTCTTTCAAAATGCTACTCCTCCTACAGTTTTGGTCTGATTTCAATATAACTTGGCACACAAGTAGACTACACTAAGATACATAATTCTGTAAATCGGTTTTTTGATTTCGATGAACGGTGTTGCCGTGATTACTAAAAATAGAAATTTCTGTAATTTTTTTTCAAAATCCTACTCCTCCTACAGTTTTGGTCTGATTTCAATATAACTTGGCATACAAGTAGACTACCCAAGATACATAATTCTGTATATATCGGTTTTTGAATTTGATGAACGGTGTTGCCGTGGTTACTAAAAATAGAAATTTCTGTGAAATTCTTTCAAAATGCTACTCCTCCTACAGTTTTGGTCTGATTTCAATATAACTTGGCACACAAGTAGACTACACTAAGATACATAATTCCGTATATCGGTTTTTTGATTTCGATGAAAGGTGTTGCCATGGTTACTAGAAACAGAAATTTCTGTGAATTTTTTTCAAAAGGCTACTCCTCCTACAGTTTTGATCTGATTTCAATATAACTTGGCACACAAGTAGACTACACTAAGATACTTAATTCTACTTATTGGTTTTTGATTTCGATGAACGGTGTTGCCGTGGTTACTAAAAAAGAAATTTCTGTGAAATTCTTTCAAAATGCTACTCCTCATACAGTTTTGGTCTGATTTCAATATAACTTGGCACACAAGTAGACTAAACCAAGATACATAATTCTGTGTATCGGTTTTTGATTTCGATGAACAGTGTTGCCAGGTTACTAAAAATAGAAATTTCTGTGAAATTTTCAGAATGCTACTCCTCATGCAGTTTTGGTCTGATTTCAATATAACTTTGCACACAAGTAGACTACACTAAGAACATAAAGAGATTTTATCAACTATCATTATTCTATTTATTGCTGTTGTAAAATTTCAATTCCAAAAACTTAAGTATTTTTCTCTTCCTTTGCTATAAGTACAAACCAGTAGAGCTTCAGTCTCGACAGAGACTTCTGGTTTTTAGCTCTACTGGTCAGAAAAAAGAAGAGCTTATGCAATAGTAAAGTGTCCGTCGTCCGTCCGTCCGTCTGTCTGTAAACAGTTGTTCAAAACGCTACTCCTCCTACAGTTTTGGTCTGATTTTAATATATCTTGGCACACAAGTAGACTACACTAAGATACACAAAATAGTGCATTGGTTTTTGATTTCGATGAACGGTGTTGCCATGGTTACTAAAAATAGAATTTTCTATGAAATTCCTTTAAAATGCTACTCCTCCTACAGTTTTGATCTGATTTCAATATAGCATGGCACACAAGTACACTACACTAAGATACATAGTGCATCGGTTTTTGATTATGATGAACGGTGTTGCCTTGGTTACTAAAAATAGAATTTTCTGTGAAATTCCTTTAAAAAGTTACTCCTTCAACAGTTTTGGTCTGATTTCAGTATTACTTGACACACAAGTAGACTACACTAAGATACATAAAATAGTGCTTCGATGAACGGTGTTGCCAAGGTTACTAAATATAGAATGTTCAGTGAAATTTCCTTAAAACGCTACTCCTTCTACAGTTTTAGTCTGATTTCAATATAACTTGGCACACATGTAGACTATACTAAGATACATAAAATAGTGAATCGGTTTTTGATTTCTATGAACAGTGTTGCCATGGTTACTAAAAATAGAATTTCTGTTAAATTCCTTTAAAACGCTACTACTCCTTCAATTTTGGTCTGATTTCAATATAACTTGGCACACAAGTAGACTACACTAAGATACATAAAATAGTGCATCTGTTTTTGATTTCGATGAACAGTGTTGCCATTGTTACTAAAAATAGAAATCTCTGTGAAATTCCTTTAAAACACTACTCCTTCTGCAGTTTTGGTCCGATGGCAATGGCTTATTTTCTCATCCTTTGTTATAAGTACAAACAAGTAGAGCTACAGTCTTGACAGAGACTTCTGATTTGAATCTAGATTTGCTGGAACCTTATTGGGATTTTTTCAACCCATGTAACTCATCTATAGGGGGAAAACCTATCGATGCAACCCAAAATTCACCTTTCCGAAAATTTTCCACATCACTCATTCAGAAAATCACTGGGCGATTGAAGAAACCATGAAAGATGACATCTCAGAGGTTGTTGTTCCATATATCAAAAATATAAGAGACGAAGCCGATTTTCCTGTTACACAGCAAGCACTTGTTATTTTCGACTGCTTCCGGGGACAAATAACAGAACCCTTTCTCGAACTTTTGAAGAAACATCGCATTCAGTACGTAACTGTTCCCCCCAACTGCACTTACAAGCTCCAACCAATGGACCTGAGCGCAAATAAATGCGCTAAAGAAAGAATATCACGAGTGGTATGCGGGGGAGGTAGCTGCCAGTATTTCTGATGAGGGTGACTGTGTGAACGTGGATTTAAGCCTTAGCAAAATGATGCCATTAGGCGCGAAATGGCTGATGAAACTCTACGATTATTTATGCAGCAAACCAGACATTATTTAAAATGGATTTAAGGAGAGTGCAATTGATGACGTTTGTAAATATATCAGTGCTAACGTGACGGGACACTTGCCTACATGTATAATGTTTGAATTTTCTGTTCTACCGATATTGCAGTGATTCGCTATCGATAAATAGTGACGTATAACCCTGAATAAACATAATATTAATTCATATATTTTTCCTTGGGATGTTATTTATATCTTGGAAATAAAAAATCGTAACGATGTATGTCTGTACTAACGAAAAGAATAAATTTCAGGAATAGTTTTTTTTTTAAATCAATAAATCGCTAAATTTACTTCTCGCTAAAATTATACACCGAATTTTCGGAAGAAATCGCTAAATTTGCGTCTCGCTAAAAATTCCACTTATACTGTATGTCCAAATCCAGTATTTGTGCTAGGGTAAAATGATGCCCTGGGTTTATATGTAAGTATAATCAAGTGGTGTAATACTGACAACTCCTAACTTTATTTTTTTTTAATTATAGATCTCAGATAAGCACCAATCAATTTGTTTTAATAAAATAATTTGATCAAAATGTTGAGATAATGCTACAAATCTTAAATATTTTAAGTTGAAATTTTACCATGACTTCTAACAATGTTATCGCCCGCGTGCGGCAGTGGTTAGAGCGTCTGCTCGAAAGCGGTGTAAGGAGTTAACCCTTGCGTCGCTGGTTCGAATCCCACTGTGAGACGCGGAGGCCAGTCCTTCGCATGAGACCGTATTAACCGAGGTCCTGTGTAGCAGTAGAAGCTGGCACGAAAAAGATCCCTCCCTGCTCAATGCCCCTGAGTGCCGGGTTAAGGACAAATTTTGCAGCTCTCCACCGGCAAGTAGTGGCGTCTAAATATAAGTGAAAATATTCTCGGGAGGGGCGTTAAACAACATACTATCAACATAACTATGTACTACCGTGGACATTTGTTAGACCTTTGTTGTTGGTTCAATCTACCTATGACAGTTTTTATTAATTCTTGTAATTAGAATTCTCAGTGTTTAAACCTCTGATGTTTGATTGATAAAATTAAACTTGAAAAAAAATAAATCTCAGTATTTATTTTCTCAGAATTCTGTTGACCAGTGGATTTGGACAAATTTTGAGAAGTTGAAGACATAATTGCTGTTCGGGATTCTATACATGGAACTGGTGACAATGTACATACGTTGACCTCAAGATTTCATTTTTCGTTCCCTTCATTTTCTTACTGCATCTTTTTCTTCAATTGTGCTTTTCATTTGAGAGGAAAGTTTGCTCTGTACTACCCTCTATGTTCTGCATTTCTCTTATTCCTTTTAAAATTCTTAACGAGTCATTCTGACAATATCTTTTTATCATCTGTCGATAAGCTCTCTTTAGTTTTGTCTGTTATTGGTCATCAGTCCAACTATGTATTTTAAGTTCGCCGGAGTCACCTCGACGCCCAGTCCAGTAATTCCTGGATTACATCAGTATGTAAGGACCCTCATTTTCACCACTGGATATAGCTGCAGATCTGTAGCGTTATGGTTTTTATATATTTGTCTATGATCATAACCATGGTCAAATACAAATGAGCCTCGTCGGATAGAAATCGACCTTATGGCAAAATTTATTGAATTTGCGATTTTTGTGTTTTTTAATGGTCCATGTAAAACCATTACAAAAACTGAAAACGGAATCAAAATATCTTCATTTATAACAAAGTTATTACATTTTGAAATTGGTATGTTTGCAAAATTAACTCGGAGCATATCGTGACGTCATGGTTTATTCTCAGTTGTTCGGTAGAGCACCTGTCAACGCGTAGCAATCCAATCGGTCATCATGTCTAAGTTAAAAGAATTGCTTAATAAATGACAAAAAAAGATGATCATGATGTACAATCCCAAATACTGTGTTAACTTTATTTTAAATCCTTTAAAAAGCGAATACTCAACACTCCCCCCTCCCCCAAATCTTTAATTTCTACTTTTCTGTCTTTCGTACCGACAGCTTTGTCTGTATGAATAACTGAACTTTAAATAAACCACATTTACATCTACACTATGCTACTTCTACGTTTGATAAAGCCGGTATCCTCAAAGCTTGCAGTAGAGCGCTCGCTCCGTGATCGGGAGGTCGTGAGTTCGTATCTCGGCCGCGACTGACTTAGTCGTTAAAGTGGGTAGCAACTGTTCCTTCGCCATGCGCTCGGCACTTTGAAGTGAAAGTTGCGGGTCCTTGGGATGAGACCTTAAAAACCGAGGCATGAGACCTTAAAAACCGTGTCAGCGGCAGGCGTTGGCACGATAAAGATCCCTCACTGCTCAATGGCCCTGAGTGCCGAGTACAGGTCAAAATTTGAAGCCCTTCACCGGCATACGGTGACGTCTTCATATGAGTGAAAAATTCTCGAGAGGGACGTTAAACAATATACATTCAATCAAAGCTTGCAAGTTATAATTAACACACTGTTTGATTTTACGTAATCACCATGTAAAGGAAATGGGAACCAATGAGATCGAGTCAAAATTTACAGGGATCCGATTTCGATCTCAATACCTAGTTTCTTACACAAATTAAATACATGAACCATGCAGCCAATAAAATCACAACTTAAATCATGCTACAATAATTATTCCTAAGTTTAATTTAAAAACATCGCATCCATCTGTATATACATCGTGGTTACGTGAAATCAAACATGGTATGATACTAGCCCTGTCTCTAAAAGAAAGCTCATTTTATTAGGATTTTCCCACCCAAAATCGTTTCTACTGCAGCCACATTCACCTTCAAATAGCTAGTTCATATATATACACCCTCCTTTCCTCTACATCATTCTCGCTTGGTTGTGATTTGGACGGATAGCTCGACAAAAAGTTAGCCACTATGTCTTTACATTATTACCCCCCTCCCCCTCCTAGTAAAAACCCAATCGTCTTTTCATCAAATGTCTATTATCCATAATTTAGAAAAATAAATAGGTAAATATACATGTACATATTATGGATTTATTGAATTTTGCTTAACGCCGAGTGGGCAAGATTTCAGCAATTATCGGCGGGAAATTTTTATCTGTTGCATGCAAAATACATGTAGTTGATAACCTTTATATAGGAAACTAAATAACGTTCCATCCGACGGACTATATTTCAAAAATATGTTAACCGTTAAAAAAGATTTCTCTCTGTGTTCAACAAAATATCTCAAAGTACAAAATTTAAGTTTAAAAATCAATTTGATGTAAATAATCTAAAATTCATTGTAAAATAAAATAATAACCATGCATCGTTCGTACATTTTTAGCTCTACTGGTCAGAGACCAGAAGAGCTTATGCGAGAGTAATGCGTCCGGCGTCCGTCCGTCTGTCTGTCCGTCTGTCTGTAAACAATTTTTCAAAACGCTACTCCTCCTACAATTTTAGTCTAATTTCAATATTACTTGGCACACAAGTAGACTACACTAAGATACATGAATAGTGCATCGGTTTTTAATTTCGATGAACGGTGTTGCCATGGTTACTAAAAATAGAATTTTCTGTGAAATTCCTTTAAAACAATACTCCTTCAACAGTTTTGGTCTGATTTCAATATACCTTAGCACACAAGTAGACTACACTAAGATACATAGAATAGTGCATCGGTTTTTAATTTTGATGTTCGGTGTTGCCATGGTTACTAAAAATAGAATTTTATGTGAAATTCCTTAAAAACGCTACTCCTTCTACAGCTTTGGTCTGATTTCAATATACCTTAGCACACAAGTAGACTACACTAAGATACATAGAATAGTGCATCGGTTTTTAATTTTGATGTTCGGTGTTGCCATGGTTACTAAAAATAGAATTTTATGTGAAATTCCTTAAAAACGCTACTCCTTCTACAGCTTTGGTCTGATTTCAGTATAACTTGGCACACAAGTAGACTACACTAAGATACATAGAATAGTGCATCGGTTTTTAATTTTGATGTTCGGTGTTGCCATGGTTCCTAAAAATAGAATTTTTTGTGAAATTCCTTAAAAACACTACTCCTTCTACAGTTTTGGTCTGATTTCAATATAACTTGGCACAAAAGTAGACTACACTAAGATACATAGAATAGTGCATCGGTTTTTGATTTTAATGAACGGTGTTGCCATGGTTACTAAAAATAGAATTTCCTGTGCAATTCCTTTAAAACACTATTCCTTCTACAGTTTTGGTCTGATTTCAATATAACTTAGCACACAAGTAGACTACACTAAGATACATAGAATAGTGCATCGGTTTTTGATTTCGGTGAACGGTGTTACCATGGTTACTAAAAATAGAATTTTCTGTGAAATTCCTAGAAAACGCTACTCCTTCTACAGTTTTGGTCTGATTTCAATATAACTTGGCACACAAGTAGACTACACTAAGATACATAGAATAGTGCATCGGTTTTTAATTTTGATGTTCGGTGTTGCCATGGTTACTAAAAATAGAATTTTTTGTGAAATTCCTTAAAAACACTACTCCTTCTACAGTTTTGGTCTGATTTCAATATAACTTGGCACAAAAGTAGACTACACTAAGATACATAGAATAGTTTATCGGTTTTTGATTTTAATGAACGGTGTTGCCATGGTTACTAAAAATAGAATTTCCTGTGCAATTCCTTTAAAACACTATTCCTTCTACAGTTTTGGTCTGATTTCAATATAACTTGGCACACAAGTAGACTACACTAAGATACATAGAATAGTGCATCGGTTTTTGATTTCGGTGAACGGTGTTACCATGGCTACTAAAAATAGAATTTTCTGTGAAATTCCTATAAAACGCTACTCCTTCTACAGTTTTGGTCTGATTTCAATATAACTTGGCACACAAGTAGACTACACTAAGATACATAGAATAGTGCATCGGTTTTTAATTTTGATGTTCGGTGTTGCCATGGTTACTAAAAATAGAATTTTATTTGAAATTCCTTAAAAACGCTACTCCTTCTACAGTTTTGGTCTGATTTCAATATAACTTGGCACACAAGTAGACTACACTAAGATACATAGAATAGTGCATCGGTTTTTAATTTTGATGTTCGGTGTTGCCATGGTTACTAAAAATAGAATTTTTTGTGAAATTCCTTAAAAACACTACTCCTTCTACAGTTTTGGTCTGATTTCAATATAACTTGGCACACAAGTAGACTACACTAAGATACATAGAATAGTGTATCGGTTTTTGATTTTAATGAACGGTGTTGCCATGGTTACTAAAAATAGAATTTCCTGTGAAATTCCTTTAAAACACTATTCCTTCTACAGTTTTGGTCTGATTTCAATATAACTTGGCACACAAGGAGACTACACTAAGATACTTAGAATAGTGCATCGGTTTTTGATTTCGGTGAACGGTGTTACCATGGTTACTAAAAATAGAATTTTCTGTGAAATTACTATAAAACGCTACTCCTTCTACAGTTTTGGTCTGATTTCAATATAACTTGGCACACAAGTAGACTACACTAAGATACATAGAATATTCCATCGGTTTTTGATTGCGATGAACGGTGTTACCATGGTTACTAAAAATAGAATTTTCTGTAAAATTCCTTTAAAACTCTACTCCTTCTACAGTTTTAGTTTGATTTCAAAATAAGTTGGCACACAAGAAGACTATACAAAGATACATAAAATAGTGCAATGGTTTTTGATAAGTACAAACCAGTAGAGCTACAGTCTCGACAGAGACTTCTGGTTGATTAACTTCGTATGTAAGAGACCCCACCTAATTTTAGAAGAATAAGATTTATAGTTACATGTAGAGGAAAGTCACTAGAAACATAATTGTATACACATTGGCTGAAATTCTCGACTCAATAAGAATGCATGCATTATTTTTGGAAAATGATTTTTCATTTTTTTTTTTGGTTCTTTATAGCATATATTTTATCATCATCGGATACCCAAGGATGATCTCATCTTCACTCATCACCGGGTGATAAGTAAAGACGAGATCACTCGTGGATTTCCGACGATGATAGTTTATTTGTAACGCCACATTCTAATGCATTTGAAAAAGAGATTTTACATAATATTTACAAAATATTTTCACCAACAGAAAAAATGAAGGGATATCAATATGAATTTCAGAAATGCAAAAATTATAATTTCTTTATTTTCTGGAGTATTAAGAAATGCATTGAGGGAAAGAAAAAGAAAAACACAAGCTATGTTGAATTACGATATAAAACCATGTGCCAGAACATTTTCTTTCTTTTACAATTCAATTAACTGCAAGCAAACTAAATGTTAAAAAGAGAATTGATTACGTACAGACTGTATTGAGAATGTCTTAATAAATATTTTATTAGGAAATGCCGTTAAACCAATTGAAAAAAATAATAAATAATGCTATGAATTAGATAGTCGGATTCAGCTGGGTGCGTAGGATTCTAAAATAAATTATATCATATTTAGCCAGCGAGGTAGCTTTATATACATGTATGCTGACTTAAGAAGCCCCCCCCCCCCCCCTCAATCTAACAACCAAGTTATATGATAAACGTGACGACTTTAAATTTTCTATCGTCAACTTCCCGTAAACGTTTAAAGTCATAATTTCTTTAGTTCTATGGTCGATACAATGACCTTGTCAGCAAATACAATTGCTCATTGAGTCAAAAGCTGACTGACGTTTTTCATATCAATTGTTAGTCCATTTTTTATACACTGAATTGATGACGGATTTTCCCGTTATTTCACGATCATGACATTGAGCACACGGCGAGTGTGACTGGTCAGCAGGGGATGCTTATTCCTCCATGGCACCTGAGCCCACTTCTGATGTTTCGGAGGTCCGTGTTTGCTCTGCTCCCACTTTGTATTGTTTTATGGACTTTGATATTGAATACTGTTCGTTATCTCCATATCCTTCCAAGAGCCCGAAAGATAAAAAATAAGGGCAGATACTAGTTTGACAAGGCTCCAATGGGTCATAAGTTGTAATGATGGCAATGCTAAGCGAAAAAGCTAGTCTCTCCCGGTAACACAGCAATAACGTGCACAGTTTGAGGGCGGATGATTGCACAGTTTGAGGGCGGCGTCTTTACACATTTTAAATAGCGCACAAGTTCCCACACGACACATATTGACAGTTACCGGGCACAAAGCAGAATCTAGCTTTAAAATGTATACTGGATATACAGAACTAAAAATACAGAGAAACACATGTCTCATGCTATAAGCCGCAGCAGGGGTTTCAGAGTTGTGAATGCAGAAAATGAGCCTCCTCGCAAAGTCGTCCTATTAGCCAATCAACTCGATTGTGAAATTCTGAAAAAAGCCTAATATGGTAGATTTGAGATACTGGAATTTGATGGTATCGTTTTTCTCTCCGCTACACAGCCGAGATCGAGGGAAAACGATGATATAAACTTACCACTGCTTATTGCATTGAAAACAGAGAGTATTAACAGGCAATAACAGCACACACAACACACAAAACTGGCGCCTCGCTATCGCTAAACCGGAAAAAACGTGCTAGACCTGTTGGTTGGGTTCCGGTGAAATTCGACCCATAGGCAAAAATGCCCGGTATCAAGAAACCACCACACTCCTCCCCATTTTGATGATAATATTACGATTTACAGTTGAATCAAGAAGAATTCAAAAATTAAGCATCTTAAAAAAAATCCATACTAACATTCATATATAAAACAAATATCACCACATAATACATGCATGCACGGATCTAGAGGGGGGTTGGATTTTTTTTCACTCGAGTTGACCCCCCCCCCCCTGGAAAATATTCCTGGATCCGCGCCTGACATGTACTTTTAACTTTTCTCTCTACACAAGACTTCTTGGCAGGAAAACAAGATAGGAAGGATTCAAAGAGTTTGGTACATGTATCCTCCTTGATTTTTTTTGCAAGTAATGAAGATTTTTCTACTAAATTGCCATTTGTTAGTTCCTTCTGACAATTCATTCCAAGTTCTTCAAAGAAGGTATAAGCTGCATCTGTTATGTTAGTCAGACTTTCTCTATCATTTTGCTTCCTTTTTATTTCTTCTCGGCTCTTCAGATCATTTGTGACATTCTTCTGATCATCATAGGAAATGCATAAGCTATTGAGAATATCCAGTTGTGACTGTTATTTTTCTAGTTCATTTTCTTTGTCTCTGTCAAACAAGGAATTTTTTACTTTAACTGACATTTTGTGCTTCAGCTTTGCAACAACATAACCTCCAATATACCTTATTTTACCCCGTCCAGAGGAAGTTAAGGCTTCAGATAGTGAAACTTGCTTCACTGTTTCCAATGGTTCAACTGTTCGGAGAGTTAGCTGAAGCACTTTCTTTTAATATTAAACATGACAGATGTAAGAAACTGCACTTCAGGTCCCTTTTCTGTGCATTTATAATCGTGTAACAGGGAGATTGTGACATTTCCATATTCCACTGAAGCTAGGCGTCTTTGGAAGGATGTATAAAACCTTCCAATTTCCTTTTTATTGTGTTTATCTATATCTGTAGGAAAACAGACCGAGTTTAACAGTTTAACTACAATGTTTTTTTGTTTCATAAATCATTCATTAAAAAAGGTATTTTCTTTTTAATACTTTTATTAAATTTGCAAATCTGGTCTTCAACAGGAGTCTCCTTGAATTCTCATAATACATGATTGAGAATAAGTTTGATTACTGGTAGCATTCATCAAAATGATCCATTGTGTCAATATAGTCCATTTCATTTTAAAAAAAATCAGAATCCATTTCAAGACTGTGTACCAAAAATTATTTTCATAATCACCATCATCATCTTCATCATCATTATTGCCTCCAATACTTATGGACAATTTTAAGATACTCCGCTTACAACATGATAAATCCAGAATGATATATCCAAGTGAAGCATTCTGATAAAATGAACTCACAGACTTAGGGTGAGTTTTACATAAACTGATGAAATTAAGAACTTGGAGTCCCTAAATAGATGTGGCCTACTGCCACCCCAAGTTGGCCAGCTTGGGTACAATCTGGTAATTAACAATAACTTTGTCTAACAACATCCCTTGAGAATTATGAATAATGACTGCAAATGCAACTTTCAAAGGAATTTGGATGCGTTTCGCCAATGTTGTTTTGTCCACTGGATCAAAAGTTGTAAATGTTGAAGACTTGACATTAGCGGTGAATGACTGCCTACTAACTTCAAATTTTACATCCAATGAATCCTCAAACACTAACAGTTCCTGTCAGACTATTAACTAGAGTGTCATGTATATTTTTAGTAACATTACATGGCATCCTATTTTTAATCATAAACGTTTTGGTGTCAAGAACTTACCTAAAAAATACTTTGATCCTTCAACTTTGGCATTGTACAGTTTCAAGTTACCCGGCATGACTTGTACTTTTTTGTAATTGAATATAATTCCAATCTTCATTTTATCTATTGATTTCCTGTGTTTTGATTGGACGAGAACACGTTCCAGAAAATTTTTACACATCGATAAATTCTTTCAATCAGAACTACTTTCTTGATGACACTACTAGGTTATCGTATAAACAATGAAAGCAGTTATTTCTGGGTCTGTTCTGGCTAAATAATGAATACAAGAAACTTTAAATTTAATTAGGGCTTAAACAAAACTGGCAACATACTAGACTGCCTAACTGATGGACGCCGTGAAAATGTTTATGTCACTGTCCGATCACGAGTGTGAATTTTAAAAATCGCTGTCTCAACGTTCATACGTAGAAAATAAGCTCAGTCTGTATCGTTTTGACAGGGAAAAGAAACGTACCTCAAACTCTTGCCCTATTAGCATCAAATTCATATTTACTTTCTATATTGTTCCTCAATATTTGAATAAACAAGTGCAAATTGAAGGCGTCGTCGGTCTGCAACTTTCGCTATGAGAGTTGTTGTTTATGTCAACATGGTCATGGTCAAAGTCGAACTATTCTGAAGTAAACTCGTAATTACGATATTTGTTGACTTAAACAACATTCGATTAGTTGTTCAAAGTTTATTTATCGATTGACTTAACATAAAAGTGCTTCGCACTTTTATTTAGTTTGTGAGTAAAATGTCAAGAGTTTACACATCGATAAATTTTTCAAAAAGAACGTTTAATCCTATAATATCAATGTCAAAGTTCCTGGCAAAAAGTTGCACAACTTGTTGATTATCCTGAATAGGTCGTGATAATGAGTGTAAGAAAGCTGCAGCATCATCGCTAAAATTTCCAGTTCCCAGTTCATTCTCACATTTAATTAAATCAGCATTTTCTTGACGATGTATAAGGTTTAGAACTACTGTGTAAAGAAATTCTTTTTGAAAGAATGAGTTACTAAAACAGTATTTTCCATAATCTCCATATAAAGTATTAGATACCGGGGTGAGCTGATAAAAATCTCCGACCAAAATGACTTGTAATCCTCCAAAAATTAAATTGTTTTTCCTTACGTTTCTACGTAAATACGAGAAGCGCTGACTTTTACAGTTACGGCTTACTTTTATGCTAGAAAAATGTACGGAAGCTCTTTAACGATTTAAATATTTCGCTCAACATTTAATTAAACGAAGATAACAGGTTATTTCAATTCACATATAAGTTGTCCTTAAAGAAAACAACAACCAACCTACCCTCAACTCCCGGTTTTCACTTCCAAGTGTCCCTAACACCATACCTATGACCACTAGAAAGGTTTTCTTATGTACATGTATTATCAATTCTGTACCTCCATACATGATACAAGTGTAAATGTCCAAGTAAACTGTCAACTGTAGAAGTCAGTGCTTCTCGTAAAAGTCCAAAATTAAAGGCACCTATTTAATATATACTCAACAAAAAAAGTTAAGGGTTATCAAAACCTTCATTTATAATTTCTACATAGAAGAAGTATATTTATTCAAAATAAATTACATAATTTCCTCTGTAAAGTTCCTACACATTTGATAAAAAGCTAATGGTAATTGTTCACTTGGACAGAAGAACAAGATTAACAATTATGGATACCCTCCTACTCAAAGTGAATTTCCACATACAGTAATTGCATGACTTGTTCAAAACTGACAATTATCCAACAACTCTCAAAACTTGGTATGGCCTCCCCTTGCCTGAATAACAGCCCTGCGTCGCCTTGGAAACTTCGAATGAGTGAAAGGATGGTTCTTTTTGGTATCTGATCCAATTTCTCTAAAAGAGCCACTTCAAGTCTATTGGTATTGCATGGAGCAGGAAACCGCTGTCGAATTTGCCTCTGAAGAACATCCCAGACATGTTCAATAGGATTGCGGTCTGGTGACTTCGAGGGCCACCACATTCTATAGATAGTCTCTGTCTCAAGGCACTAGTTCACTATGTTTGCTCTGGTTGGCCTTTCATTATCATCCATTAAATCAAATTCTGTCCCTATTGCACCCGAAAATGTTCTCGCAATTGGCTGAAGGATATCATCTCTGTATCTGATACCGGTCAGTGCTCCATTTCTGATGATGTACAACTCCGTGGACCTCTGAATCGAAATGCCTCCCCACAACATAACAGAACCTTCACCAAAGCGATCATGTTGAGCCACGTAACAGTCACTAAAACGTTCGTTCTTCTATCTCCACAATCGTCACCTTCCATCAATAAAATCCACAAGAATTTTGATTCATCACATTAATTTATAATAAATTTCATAATTGAAATTTCCTGTACTTACCTACAGTATATTATACATAACCCATAACTTGTTTTGTTGAGTATACTTTCAAACACCAAAATATCATGTTTTTTCTGGTGCATCTGAACTGATACAAATTTAAAGAAACAGTTTACTAACAGGCAAAGGGATAGTTTCTATAGCCTGAAAGCTAATTACAGATATATGAAATCAGCAATTACCCCAGCATGCATGATTCTGTACTTGTTTACAAGTATTTTTCTCGGGGCTTATGCATGTAAATATACCGCCTTATTAATCATGAAATAAAAAGGCTGTTTCTTTTTTACTCACCTACTCTTCCAATATTCTTTTATAATTCTTTTAACTGTATGCGTTTTGTCACACCCAGCCTGGCCTGTTATTATAAGATTATGGACATCTTTGGCCAAAGAAAGCGATCTGGTTTGGTCTTCGTCCATCAGCATTTTTATCATCGTAATCCTCTTACCTTTACATATATCGTATGCCACTCGGAAGACCTCTTCTGGTTTTCACCTTTTTATAAAAATAGTTGCCAGCGACTAAAATTATACAAAATGACGACATCCGTTCAGAGAGAAGTGAAACGACAGTTCAGTGATGAAAACTATGGAAAAAAAACCTCTAGATTTGCGCAAAGCCACAAATGAGCATTGCACCTAATTTATCAATAACATGTGAAAATACAGTGACCATCATTATACCCCACGCAACTAGTTGCGGGAGGTATAATGTTTTTGACCCGTCCGTCACTCAGTCAGTCCGTCAGTCAGTCAGTCCTCTTTTTTGTCAGCGCAACTCCTCATAAACCGCTGCACAGAATTTCGTCAAACTTTGCAGGTATTTAGGACACAATGTGGAGATGTGCATATTACCAGGAAATTCTGATTCCATTATTTTTTTCCGGGAATTTCCGCACTTTTTAACTTAGGGATTTGGCCATACTTTGAATATAGAGATGAACAGTTTGTCAGCGCAACTCCTCATAAACCGCTGCACAGAATTTCGTCAAACTTTGCAGATATTTCGGACACAATGTGTAGATGTGCATATTACCAGGAAATTCCGATTCAATTTTTATTTCGGGAATTTCCGCACTTTTTAACTTAGGCATTTGGCCATACCTTGAATATGGAGATGAACAGTTTTCACGCAACTCCTCATAAACCACAGCACAGAATTTTGTCAAACTTTGCAGATATTTAGGACACAATATGTAGATGTGCATATTACCAGCAAATTCTGATTCCATTATTTTTTCCGGGACTTTCCGCACTAAATACTTAGGTTTTTGGGCCATGCCTTTTATATAGAGATGAACAGTTTGTCAGCGCAACTCCTCATAAACCGCTGCACAGATTTTCATTAAACTTTGCAGATATTTAGGACACAATATGTAGATGTGCATATTACCAGGAAATTCTGATTCCTTTATTTTTTCCAGGACTTTTCGCACTAAAAACTTAGGTTTTTGGGCCATGCCTTTTATATAGAGATGAACAGTTTGTCAGCGCAACTCCTCATAAACCACAGCACAGAATTTCGTTAAACTTGGCAGATATTTAGGACACAATATGTAGATGTGCATATTACCAGGAAATTCCGATTCCTTTATTTTTCCCGGAATTTCCACTCTTTCCAACTTAGACTTTTTGGCCATATTTTGAATATAGAGATGAACAGTTTGTCAGCACCACTCCCCTTAAACTGTTGTACATAGTTTTGTCAACCTATGCAGATATTTAGGACATATTCCATTATTTTATCCCAAAGAGTTTTGCCTATTATTCAAGAAAATTTCTCACGACCCCCCCCCCCCCCCCCAACCACTTCAAATTAATGTTTGGATTTGTATAATGCCAAGAAATTTTGATTCCATTATTTATCTAGAAACTTCATTCCACATTTAAATGTCCTCATATGCAAGACATTTTGATGTGAAGATTTTTTTTGCAATTATTGCCCTTCTTGATCTATACTATTTATCTATTCATTATGTGTTTTACCGTCAAGTTTTGGGGGAGCGTGGGGTATGTGAGCTAGCTCACTTTTTCTTTCATTTGCAGATGGTTAGTTCTTTTCAGAGAAATAATGTTCTAACGAGGTGATGATTTTTACAAAATGGCGTCTGCAGAAGTTGTCAACCTTGTTCTGTCTAAGTATCAGAGGGTATGGATTCTTATAAAAGGCTAGTTTTAGCTTAAATTTTGGATTTTTTAGTAGTACATTGGAATACTTTGTGAATATGTCATAGAAAAATATTTTAATCAAAGTCAAAAAAGAACCCCTGGAGTACGGAAAACGGAAAGGGGGGGGGGGGGCGTCCCCAAGCACCTGTGGTTGAGAGCTGCAATTTTAGGTCTTATGCTCGACACTCAGGGTCATTGAGCAGTGAGGGATCTTTTGGGTGCCAGCAAGATACCACAAAATTTTCTCTAATTCTTAAATATGTTCACTTGAAGAGGGTTGTGGCCCTTCATTTGAATAAATCTGAATTTCCTTCAAGGATGCTTTGTGGCAAATTTGGTGTTAATTGGCCCAGTGATTCTTGAGAAGAAGTTGAAATAATGAAAAGTTTATACATGGACAAACAACTAGACTGATGCCAGACGACATTTGAAGAGAAAGGCTTACTTGAGTTTTCAGCTCAGGTGAGCCAAAAATGGTACCTTATTTCCTAATATTACATTTGCTTAATTGTTTATATACAGGCATGTATCAAGAGCATTTCATCACAGGATACAATGACATTGATAAGGGTTGAGAACTTCGTGATTGTTGCATGGAGTTGCTAATCAATTCCACTGCATCAGTGCTTCTACGTTGTAATTCCAGCATTTCCTCCAGAATTTTGATTTTCTTTGCTCTGTATGCCTCTAATTTAGCCAGCTTCTCTTTTTTCATATCTAACAGCAACTTCGATACTTCTTTTTCTATAAAAGCAAGGCTTTTTAAAAAATATGAAAATATTTTTTTTTCCTTCTAAATTCAATGGAAAGGGTTGGCCAAATGTGGAAAACAAAATACGCTGTAAGGCAATGTATTTTATTTGTTGGAATCAGTTTAAAATATGAATGACAAGGCAGTGTGATGGACAATCATCTGTATTTTCTCTTTTACAATCTAATTTTGAATTCCTCTGACTCTTTTTAGAAATTAAACCAATATAACTATGACGGGCCTTACAGAAATAAAAACAACCCAGGTTTGATTGTTTAAATGTTAAAAAGTAAAGAAATTGTATATTTTGAGCATTTGCGAGATCTTATGAATATTAATTAGTTGTAAATCACGTGGGAGCAATATCATGAATAAACTGAACGCCATTTCTCCATATGTCTAAATTGTGACTTGATATGTTCATCAAAATAAGACTGATTGACAGTAGAAACAGTGGAGCTAGTGTCTAACGGTGAAGTTATTTTACAACCACTTGCCATAATGTCTACTTCAGTAGGTTGGCAAAAAAGTCCAGGTGGTATCTTAATTTGACTTACCTTGGGAACCTTACCATCTTGTATGCCTACGATCGTTCCCCTGGTATAGGCTTCTTCGAGATTAAAGCTTGCCTACTTGTCCATTCTTACCATACAACCTATTTTCAGATGTCCCATTTGTCCGCATCTCCAACGCTGATAATCTTTCTGAGTACTTTCTTGTTTACCTCTATTGTACTGTCCTCTACCCCCACCTCTATATTGTTATCTGAGTGGTGGTTGCCATCTTTGTTCTGATTTGTTCTCATAATTATCAAATCGGCCTCTTTGCTGTCGTCTATATAGTGATTGTCGTCTTTGTTCAAGCTTATCTTCATAGCCATCAAGCCTGGTGTTTATTTGTTTTATCATGTGATCATTTTCTAACTGTCTTAGGGCAACCCGTAAACCATCAAATACTTTTATTGTATTATACTTGTGCCCTGAAATGCCTTGAGAGGTGGCTTCTTACGTCCAGTCCAAAGCATAGCAAGAAACATTCCATCAATATCTTTCCACTGTTACACTCTCATCCTGCTTCTGTCTCAAGCTATAAAATTCTGCTAACAATTCCTCCCTCTTACCTACACTTCCATAAATACTATCCAGTTTTAAAATGATATCATGTACTGTAGCATCTAGGTCTAGTCTCATTGCTACGTGTCCAGCTTCCCTCGATGATCTCCTTACTGCATTCAGGACTGCATCTTCGTCATACTTCTTTTTCAACAAACACTGTACTTCATGTCTCCATAAATCATAGATGGAATCCCCTGACTTTTGTTCAGTTCCAGAAAACCATGTGACTTTTGGAGGGTGACTCATTGTCATCTTTCTAAAATTTCCATTTTCTGAAACATCTCCACAGTTTTAGCATCTCCGTTGTAAAGCTTTTCTCCTTTTTTTTTCCTTCTTTGGAGTCTGTATAGTCTTTGCTAAGGAACCATTCCCGTCTGTTTTAGTATTAGGTTTCCTAGTAATGGGTGGATTTTGACCAGGACTAGTAAGTCTAGTGATTTTCCATCCTCTGAGTTGGTTGTAATAGACTTAAGTTTTATAGTAGTGGGCGGATTTTGACCAGGACTAGGTAAGTCTAGTGATTTTCCATCCTTTTTCTTACATTCTCGTTAGCGATAAAATTTTAAGTAATAAACTTTCCAAATATCTAAGCGATTTAAAAAAAAATTAAAATTTTCAGACACTAAGTTCTTTTTTTTCATTATTTCTAATTAAATTTCTGTGTATTAAATATAAACTAACTACACCTGAAAATAAATTACAAAATTAATAAATAAATAGGTATTCGATAATCCTTTCAGTTGTCAAAGTCAAAATATATGTCAACACCTATGGAAAATTACACCACTCACCCTAAACTAATCTACAAACTCAGTATAATGTTCTCTAACCCAATTAACCTATGCATTTATCCTCTCAAAATGGATAATTTCAAGGCCTCTGGGTCAGGGGTACCGGGGTGGGGGGACTACTTTGTCTAAAAATAAATTTATGCTTTGAAATCTGCTCTTTGATAAGCAATGGTGCCTCTTTTTTGAAATTGTGAATTTCGTGGCTTTTGGATTAAGGTAATCCGATGCGCAGGGTCTTAAAATCAAGCATCGAGTAACTGAAAATACTCACAAAAATGTCTCTGAATTCTCAAAGAAATGTGTTTTTATCCACAAGAATTCTTAAAACTTCATCTTTAAAGTTAATCATATTATATAGGAAAATGTAGTAAATCTCAAATAAGTTTTCAGGAAAAGTGAATAAAAACACCTACTATAAATTTTTAAATTCACACTTGTTGTATACGTATGATACTACGACGCCATATTAATTGGAACTCTTTTATTACGAAGATAACAAAGTAATAATCAATTCGTACAACAAATGATTCATATATGACATCCTCCTTTTTCTAGATAAAATTTTAACTTTAAAGATATAAATTTAATTCAATGCATAACGCTTACAATTGTACAGAGACATGTTTAAAATGACTAGACTTAAACTGACTAGATAATCAAATGACAATTGAATATGTAAAGATTACAAAATTAATGAATGAAATTACAATAATAAAGTGTTTTCTCCATTGGATCCTCCTTGGAATGAATAAACACAATATGAACACATTCACATATAACAGAATTTCACAGATTCACATCACTTTAGCCTCATGCACACAGAAATCACACGCAATCCTTGAATCTTTCTGGCTGCTTTATTACTCTGCCTGATCTGGTTGTGACAGGGTTATCGCACGGACTGCTGGTAAGTGAACACTTTTGCTGATCTGGAACATCATCTGTAGACTGAACGGTAGGTATATCTTCCTGTACGTAAGGTTCGACTGGTTCTTCAACATGAATTTGCGCTTTTGTCGGACGGATATGCTTTCGGTTTCTGCGAAATTTGCGTCCACTGTTGTCTTGTAGGATGTACGATCTTGGTGATGCATGATGGTCTGTGACAGTTGCTGGACACCATTTGTTGTTATTCCTCATCAGGACATTTTCATGCGAGTTGAGGTCTCTAAGTGGTGTTTTTGAGACATGCTTGTCAAAGTTGATTTTCTGCTGCCATTTCCTGGTTTTTAGTCTCATGTTGATTTCCTGAGTCATTTTAGGGTTATGTAGAAGTGGTTCCGCTGTTGGTATGTCTGTTTTCAACATTCGGCCAAGAAACAATTGTGCGGGTGATAATCCTAAGTCCTCAATTGCAGTGTTCCTGTAGGTTAGCATTGCCTTGTAAGGGTCCTTAGCCTTTCTTAGAAGATGTTTGACAGTTTGGACGGTGCGTTCTGCTTGTCCGTTGCTTTGTGCAAAGTGCGGGCTGCTGGTCTTGTGAAGAAATCCATAGCTTCTTGCAAAGTTGACAAATTCTTTACTTGAAAACTGTGGTCCATTATCCGATATCAATTGGTCTGGAATACCATATTTCGAGAATTGGCTCTTCAGGTGAGTGATAGTGTTGGTGCTGGATAAATTTTCCAGTCTGGCTATCTCAGACCATTTCGAGTAGTGGTCGATTGTGACAAGATAATGTCCTCCTCTGTACTCGAACAAGTCTGTAGATACTATGGACCATGGTCTTCCAGGTGTATCTGTGATGATCAGTGATTCCTTCGGATTCTGCTTACTGTTCAAAGCACAGATACTACATCTCGAAACTTCCTCTTCTATCTGTGATGCCATTCCAGGCCAGAAGAGTGATTCTCGTGCTCTCGATTTACACTTTACTATTCCTAAGTGTGATGAATGAAGAGTCTTCACCATCTGGTTTCTCATCGCTGATGGAACTATGACTTTGTGGCTTTTGTACAGAATGCCATCTATACATGAAATTTCTTCTCTAAAGTTCCAGTATTTGTGAATGCTCTGTGGCACTTCTTCTTTGTTATCTGGCCATCCATTTTGGACAGTTGTTTTCAGGGTTTGTAGTTCTAGGTCTTCAGTTGTTAGCCTTTTGAACTGTATGTATTCCTGAGGTGTTACTGCAAGATATGCTAACTGGTCGACTGAAATATCGAGCTCTAAGTCTTCTTTCGTTTCCGGTAAGAACGCTCTGCTGAGTGTATCAGCTAGGAACATAGTTTTTCCTGGTTTGAACACAACATTCAAGTCATATTTTTGAAGTGAGAGCAGTAGTCGCTGTAGTCTAGCTGGGGTCTGGTATAGAGATTTCTTGAAGATTGACTGTAGCGGCTTGTGATCTGTCTCCACTGTGACACTTCTTCCAAAAATATATTGATGGAATTTCTCGCACCCAAATGAAATAGCTAGTGTCTCTTTCTCTATCTGCGCATAGTTCTGTTGACTTTTGGTAAGGGCTCTGGAAGCGTATACGATGGGTTGTCCTTCCTGAACAAGTGCTGCCCCCAGTCCTTTTGAGCTTGCGTCAACTGTGAGAGTCAAAGGTTTGTTCGAATCGAAATACCTCAACACTGGTGCTTGACAAACCATTTGTTTCAGTTTCAAGAAACTATTCTGCTGTTCTTCGTCCCAATGCCAACATGTGGTCTTTTCTAAGAGCTGACGAAGTGGAGCGCTGACTTCAGACATGTTGGGAAGAAACTTCGAGAGATACTGAATGAAGCCTAGGAATGTCTGTAGTTCCTGAGTACAAGTTGGTCTGTTCATCTCTGTGACAGCTCTAATTTTCTCTTTGTCCGGTCTCACTCCTGCTGAAGTCAGATTGTGTCCCACATATGTAACTGTGTCCTTTCGGAACTCACATTTTTCTGCATTTAGCTTTAGATTGTAGTGTCTGATTTTGTCCATGATAATTGCAAGTTTCCGGTCATGCTCCTTGAGGTCTCTGTCCCACACTAGAATGTCATCAATAATAGCTTAACAGCCGTGGATTCCTTGTACCAGTTCTGAAATCTGTCGCTGATAAACTTCAGATGCTGACTTAATGCCGAATGGGAGTCGAGTAAAGCTATACCTCCCGAATGGGGTATTGAATGTACACAACTTGCTACTGGCTGCATCTAGGCGAATCTGCCAACATCCTGAAGTAGCGTCAAGTTTTGTAAACACTGTGGCTCCCTCTATCTCTGTGAGAACATCCTCTATAGTCTTTAACGGGAAATGTTCCCTAAGAATTGCTTTATTTAAGTCTCTGGGATCAATACATATCCTGACTTTGCCGTTAGCTTTTGTCACTGTCACCATAGAGTTGACCCATGGAGTTGGTTCCTGTTGTTTGATGACAACACCTTCACGTTCCATGCGGTCTAATTCCTGTTTGACTTTTTCCTTAAGGGCAAGTGGTACTTTTCTTGGTGGATGTATGATGGGCTGAACATTAGGATCTATCCTGATTGAATGTTCCCCTGGCAGGCATCCAAGACCTTTGAACACATCCCCGTATTTCTTCTGAATGTCTTTTGGAATGTTTTTAAACGCTGCACTTCCTATGTCTAACGTTTCCTGTTTCACTCTGTTGACCGACATCCGCTGAATCAGATTTAGCGTTTCACATGCCTTTGCACCAACTATCGGTTTTGCTTTGATGTCAACAACCAGAAACTCAATGTTCTGAACTCTGTCATTCACTTGGCACGCGAGCGTTATTACACCTTTTGGTACAATTCTGTGTCCTGAATAAGATTTCAGAGTGTTTCTTGTACTTCTGAGTTTATGGTGTACGTCAATTTCGTTCAGTGTGCTGTACGGCATAACATTACACATTGCACCTGTGTCGAGCTGGAATTTCACTGGTTTACCATTTACGATAATAGTCTGTGTCCACTCTAGATCTTCGTGGTCTACAGAATTCACATGCGATTCCATCTGAATGCTCCCAGCATAGTATTCCTCTCCTTCGTCACTTGAATACTCATTGTCGACAACATGTACAGTCTTCTTAGTCCTACACATTTTTTGAAATGATTTGGCTTCTTGCACAATCCACACGTTTTTCCTTTGGCTGGACATGAGTCTTTTCCATGCTTGTATCCACAGCGTGTACACATTTTCTGATCATCACTATGTTTTCTCTGTTTAGTTTCACTGAAGTTTTGTCTCTTTACAGTGTCATAACTATGAGAGTGTTTGGATGACTTCTTATAAGATTTCTTTATCAAGTTTACCTTGGAATCCTCTCCAGAGTTGTGTGCCATTGACTTTGCTTGTGAAGTTGACATTTCATGCAGGTGAGCGATTTCCTGTGCCTTCTCTAGCGTAAGGTCACTGCCTACATTAATCAGTTTTTCACGTATTTTTGTGTTGTTGATGCCAATCACGAGTCTGTCTCTGACCATATTGTCGGGTTCCTGGTAGTTACACTCTTTCACTAACAGTTTCAAATCAGTTACAAATTGGTCAAGAGTTTCTCCTTCTGTCTGAGTTCTGCTATGGAACTTGTATCTGTTGTAAATAATGTTGGTTCTGGGCTTGACATAAGCTTCGAATTTATCAAAGTGTACCTTGAGTGTCTTTCGTTCCTCTTCGTTTAGATTCCATGTGGAATATATGTCACGTCCTTTCTGGCCAACCCAGATCATCAGATATGCGCACTTTTCGTCCTCAGTTTTCTTTTTCAGGGGTCCCGAGAATGCGAAGTTCACGTGCTGCAAAAACGATTTCCACTGGCCTTCCAAATCATCACTTGCCCAGTCCATGGCAGGCGTTGAACCCGACAACAAATCCATCACTCTCTCCCGTCTTTTTCACGGACAGGATAACCGTCGATGGCTTGTATTTGTGATACTGTGATCAGATTACTTCTGACACCATGTTGTATACGTATGATACTACGACGCCATATTAATTGGAACTCTTTTATTACGAAGATAACAAAGTAATAATCAATTCGTACAACAAATGATTCATATATGACACACTTGATCAACAAACACATTTTAGAATTAAAAATCATAGGTATCCAGGCTTTTGAAGAAATGTACTTTAATTTTTAGCTCTACTGGTCAGAGACCAGAAGAGCTTATGCAATAGTAATGCGTCCGGCGTCCGTCCGTCTGTCTGTAAACAATTTTTCAAAACGCTACTCTTCCTACAATTTTAGTCTGATTTCAATATTACTTTGCACACAAGTAGACTACACTAAGATACATAGAATAGTGCATCGGTTATTGATTTCGGTGAACGGTGTTGCCATGGTTACAAAAAATAGAATTTTCTGTGAAATTCCTTTAAAATGCTACTCCTTCTACAGTTTTGGTCTGATTTCAATATAACTTGGCACACAAGTAGACTTGGCACACAAGTAGACTTGGCACACAAGTAAACTTGGCACACAAGTAGACTACACTAAGATACATAGAATAGTGCATCGGTTTTTGATTTCGGTGAAACGTGTTGCCATGGTTACTAAAAATAGAATTCTCTGTGAAATTCCTTTAAAACACTACTCCCTCTACAGTTTTAGTCTGATTTCAGTATAACTTGGCACACAAGTAGACTACACTAAGATACATAGAATAGTGCATTGGTTTTTGATTTCGATGAACGGTGTTGCCATGGTTACTAAAAATAGAATTTTCTGTGAAATTCCTTTAAAACGCTACTCCTTCTACAGTTTTGGTCTGATTTCAATATAACTTGGCACACAAGTAGACTACAATAAGATACATAGAATAGTGCATCAGTTTTTGATTTCGATGAACGATGTTGCCATGGTTACTAAAAATAGAATTTTCTGTGAAATTCTTTTAAAACGCTACTCCTTCTACAGTTTTGGTCTGATTTCAATATAACTTGGCACACAAGTAGACTACACTAAGATACATAGAATAGTGCATCGGATTTTGACTTCGATGAACGGTGTTGCCATGGTTACTAAAAATAGAATTTTCTGTGAAATTCCTTTAAAATGCTACTCCTTCTACAGTTTCAGTTTGATTTCAAAATAAGTTCGCACACAAGTAGACTACACAAAGATACATAAAATAGTGCAATGGTTTTTGATAAGTACAAACCAGTAGAGCTACAGTCTCGACAGAGACTTCTGGTTTTCTATTTACTCCAATCATTTTACAATGCATAGTGTATAAAGACTTTCCTGTCGTTGCATAACACCACAAGTCACTTCTAATTTCATATAATGTCAATAAAGATTGGTATTTATGATAAGATTTTTAAAAAATACTCAACTTTTTACAATATTTAATTTTAAAACACTTTTAGGGGATAAAAATTTCGATTTTTAGCTCTACTGGTCAGAGACCAGAAGAGCTTATGCGATAGTAATGCGTCCGGCGTCTGTCTGTCTGTCTGTCAGACAGTTTTTGATTTCGATGAACAGTGTTGCCATGGTTACTAAAAATAGAATTTTCTGAGAAATTCCTTCAAAACGCTACTCCTTCTACAGTTTTGGTCTGATTTCAATATAACTTGGCACACAAGTAGACTACACTAAGATACATATAATAGTGCATCGGTTTTTGATTTCGATGCACGGTTATACCATGGTTACTAAAAATAGAATTTTCTGAGAAATTCCTTTAAAACGCTACTCCTTCTACAGTTTTGGTCTGATTTCGATATTACTTGGCACACAAGTAGACTACACTAAGATACATAAAATAGTGCATCGGTTTTTGATTTCGATGAACGATGTTGCCATGGTTACTAAAAATAGAATTTTCTGTGAAATTCCTTTAAAACGCTACTCCTTCTACAATTTTAGTTTCATTTCAATAGCACTTGGCACACAACTAGACTACACTAAGATACATAAAATAGTGCATCGGTTTTTGATTTCGATGAGCGGTGTTGCAATGGTTACTAAAAATAGAATTTTCTGAGAAATTCCTTTAAAACGCTACTCCTTCTACAGTTTTGGTCTGATTTCATTATCACTTGGCACACAAGTAAACTACACTAATTTACATATAATAGTGCATCGGTTTTTGATTTCAATGCACGGTGTTGCCATGGTTACTAAAAGTAGAATTTTCTGTGGAATTCCTTTAAAATGCTACTCCTTCTACAGTTTTGGTCTGATTTCAATATAACTTATCACACAAGTAGACTACACTAAGATACATAATTCTGTGCATCGGGTTTTGATCAGTACAAACCAGTAGAGCTACAGTCTCGATAGAGACTTCTGGTTTAAGACCTAAGAACTTCAAATAACCTTGAAGCACATTGAGAGGCATAAAATGAAAATTGTTGCACGAAAAGATTTAATTTTCAAGCTTCATTTTTGGTATTTTTGAATTTAATTCTAAATTTAGGAGTTATCCTTAATGGCTGAAGATCGGAGTACCATAAACACAAACCAAATTCAGTTGCTGGAAAGTTTTGCTGCATGATACTCAGGTGACCTATGAGGCTCGTGGGCCTCTTGTTAACTATGAAAGATTCTTGGATCTGAACATGACATATAATTTAAATGCTTAACTTGTACTGGTCTGTTACTTACATGATTGAAGTTCATTTTAAGCTCTTCTGGTCAGAGACCAGAAGAGCTTATGCGGTAGTAATGCGTCCGGCGTCCGTCCGTCTGTCTGTCTATAAAAAATTTTCAAAACGCTACTCCTCCTACAGATTTGGTTTGATTTCAATATAACTTGGCACACAAGTAGACTACACTAAGATACATAATTCTGTATATCGGTTTTTGATTTCGGTGAATGGTGTTACCGTGGTTACTAAAAATAGAAATTTCTGTGAAATTCTTTCAAAATGCTACTCCTCCTACAGTTTTGGTCTGATTTCAATATAACTTGGCACACAAGTAGACTACACTAAGATACATAATTCTGTATAGGTTTTTGATTTCGATGAACGGTGTTGCTGTTGTTACTAAAAATAGAAATTTCTGTGAAATTCTTTTGAAATGCTGTCTCCAACGAATCTTGGTGTGATTTTAAAATTCTGTATATCGGTTTTTGATTTTCATGAACGTTGTGGCTGTTGTTATTAAAATAGAAATTTCTGTGAAATTCTTTTAAAATGCTATGTCTCCTATAGTTCTGATCTGATTTCAATTTAACCTGGCACACAAGTAGACTACACTAAGAAACATAATTCTGTGTTTATATGTTTTTGATATTGATGAACGGCGTTGCTGTTGTTACTAAAAATAGAATTTTTTGGTGAAATTCTTTTAAAAGGCTATATCTCCTATAGTTTTGGTTTGATTCAATTTAACTTGGCACACAAGTAGACTATGTAGGCTACTTGTACACTAAGATACATAATATTCTTGATAGGTTTTTGATTTTGATGAATGGTATTGCCTTGGATACTAAAAATAGAAATTTCTTGTGAAATTCTTTCAAAATGCTACGTCTCCTACAGTTTTGGTTTGATTTCAATATAACTTGGCACACAAGTAGACTACACTAAGATACACAATTCTGTATATCAGTTTTGATTGATGAACATTATTGCTTTGGTTACTTAAAATAGAAATTTCTGTTAAATACTCTCAAAATGCTACTCCAAATACAGTAGTTTTAGTCTGATAATAATATATAGTGGCATGCAAGTAGACTTCACTAAGAACATGAAGAGACTTAATCAAGGATCATTGTTCTATTTATTGCTGTGGTAAAGTTTCAATTCCCAAGTACTTTTCTCTTTCTTTGCTATAAGTACAAACCAGTAGAGCTTCAGTCTCGACAGGGGACGTCTGGTTAATTCATTCACCCATCCCTATAATCATTTGAATGTTATATTTATCATGGCCGTAGAACCCGAGGTCCCCCCCCCCCCCCCATCAATTATTCTGCCGATATAGAAAACATAACTACTATTTGCTCCCCCCTTCAATAAAACGCGTATTTTTTGCTTGACACGGATTTTTTGGTAGGTGATAATACCCCTAACGGAAAATATATGCATCCCCCTCCCAACTGAAATTACTTGTCCTGTATGTGCATAAGAAATCTTTTTCTTTGTTTTTTTTTGTCGTCCACAAAAAAAAAGGATGAAGTGGCAACCATCCCACTGAGGATGAACAACCAGGACCTTCCTTTTCTTTTTCCCCGAAGAAGAGAACATCTTTTCCAAGTTTAACGATTGAGTCTTCCATTTCGACGGTACCCTTTGGGAGTGAGGAAGCCACAGCTATGTGGGTGTGTTGCTCACAAGGCCGTTACCTCGGAAGGATAAAGCAGATATTTATACCCCCACTTGCAAAGTGAATGGGTATACTTTAATCGGTATGTCCGTCCGTCAGTTACGCTTTAGGGTACCCATCTCTTATCCGCAACTCCTCTTATACCACTGAGTGAAATTTAATGAAATTTTCACAGAATCTTTATTACATATTGCCATTGTGCACCTCCTATTTTACTTTTTGATCGGACACATTTTTTGGGTTTCCCGGCCACAGCAAAACATGGACTTTGTCATCATTTATAACCATATGGGAGGCGGGGGGTATCATTTAGTGAGCTCATTGCTCACAGTACCTCTAGTTTAGTACTGAGTCAAAACTGTATGCATTGGTATCACGGTTACATCCTCAGCAGGATTGGGTGGAAATGCCCACATCACATTGGAAGTATGAAGACGACTTCAAAAATCTTTTTTACGAACATGAAATCTTTATTTTATACCTTCTCCTATTTGTCTTCACACCTACAGACATTTTGCCACTTGTTGCAATTGTTGGTATACACATTTTGGATCTTCTGTTCTTGGCCTCTAAAAAGAAATAACCGCCTTCCCCCTTTGACTCTTTACCAGTCAGAATGCAAGACTCATTGTCTTCAAGAAATTATTTAAGTTTATCAGGACACAAAATACGAAGAAATAATCCTCTAATATATGTCTCCATGTATATCGGCACGTTAAGGCCAAAGAAGAGTGACGAGAACTTTGTTTTGCTCGCATTAATAGCGAGTGTATTGTTTCGCCTGACCCCAGCTCTGAATTTCTGGAGGGCAAGTCACTAAGTAAAAACTACCTGAGCCATAAATTAAAAATTTTAACCAGGGTTACCAGGCACGTAGCATCGTTTTTGAAATTGGCGGGCCAACCACAGAAAAAAAATTTTTCGCTTACCTGAAAAAGTTGACAAGCAAAAAAAAAAAAACCAAAAAGTTGCCCAAACTCGAAAATCCTATTTCGTAGGGGGGGGGGGGGGGGAGGGGGGGGGGGGTAGTGGCCAACTTTTCTCAAAGCCAAATTACTTTCAACTCCATTTTTTCCCTACAATTCCTTGATATCTCTATACCATGGTAAAAGGTGGGGGGCCAACCATTCTTTCAATGAACATTTTCTATAGTAAAGGTAATACTGGGAAAAAAAGTGGGGGGCCAGGCCCCCCTCCCCGGTTGCTACGTCCCTGGTTACGAACACCCAAGTACCACTGGTAAAAGCCAAGATATGAGAGAGGAGATTTTTTTCTCTAGAGTTCTTTATATATGTGGTAAATAATTCTGATACCATAACTTCCATGAATATGAAAAGAATTTGCCAGCTTTTATGACGATCTATATAATAATTGATAATATCGATTAAAATCATAAAAAAACAATCATAAATCATTTATGCAATGTGTTCTAGTGATATATTTCTTTCTTATTTATTGTAATTGTGTATAGAAATTTAATTACCATTGGCGCTCTTGCAGGAGGCCTGTACCTTTGGACTTTGAAACCCAAGGCGTTTTGCTAGGTCAACATGAACGATGTACCATAGTAGGCGGAATGGGGCCTTTGTCATATTGGTTTCGTAATGGCCTAGCCCTAAAACAATTTCAATATAGGTAAATATGAATATACATTACTCAACAAATATACTTTAAGTCAAATAGTGAGATGATTACCAGGTATCATCACAATTATTGTATTTTCTGCATTTGTTTCTTTTTTTTTAATTCTTGCTGGCATGATTGTAATTGCTACGATGTTCTTCAAAGTCTGCCTCATCCGGAAATTCCATCATTGGGGAAAGTCAAATGTATTCCCTACCAAGATATAAATATCGTTTATGTAAAAAAAAAATTCCGTAGAAAGAAAGAATTAAGTATCTTCTGTATTAATATTACCTCTTCCACAGCTTCGTAGTGGACTCTTGCGAGAAGCACTGACTTTACTGTTGACGGTTTACTTCGACAATTACTGTAAACATGTATCATGTGCAAAGGTACAGAACTGATAATAGATAAAACCTTTCTAGTGGTCATAGGTATGGTGTTCGGGGCACTTACATGTGAAGTCCGGGGGTTGAGGGCAGGGTGGTTGTCGGTTTTTTTTCAAGAACAACTTATTCGTGCTTTGAAATAACCCAACAATGAGCTAAAAATTTATATCGTTAAAGAGCTTCCTTACATTGTCCCGATGTAAAAGTATGCCGTCAACTGTAAAACTAGCGCTTCTCGCAAAAGTACAGTACAAGGATTTTCAGAGCATGATTCTCCCATGTTTACACCAACGCTAGAGTTGTGGCCAGATTTCACAAAAACTACATCTACAAAAGAAAAATTTAAAATAAAGTACCAATCAAAATTAGGTGAATTTGAACTTTAAAAACTGTGAAAGTAAAAATCAATCATACAATTTACTTGCAGAAGAATGTGAAATATTAAAAACATTTTTGTCAATGTCATCATTTCCCTCGACATCCATTTCTCCCCAGATCTTTTTAATTCTGTGTTCCAGGTACTGATATCTTTTAAATAAGAAAGAAATATACAAGTGCGTGTTTGTGAAAAAAAGCTTATATGTGAAATGACAGTAACATGAAAATGCGTAACCGTTTCTAAAATCCTTCATTATAAAGTTCCTCAATTTTTTTCATTTTGTGAACGGTTTGCCTCTTTCCAGCTTCGATGAAATCCATCCACTCTTTCGGGGATAGCTCTGGTCTCTCCTATAGTTTCTGTGTGTCATCAGGCACAATATGGACGTTTCTGGTAATGACACAAGGATTTAAAGTTAACTTCAGCCTTCCACTTTTTTCAAGAACATATGATACAAAATCTTGTAATATATTTCATTTGTCAGCAATGTCTCAAAATTTATTATCATCAAAACCAGGCGCGAATCCAGGATTTTTTCGGGGGGAGGGGGTTCCATCCCAGATAACAAAAATACAACCCACAAATTTATTGATCAAGAAAAACAAAGAACACCAAATCTCCTCCCAAAGTGTACATTCTATTTCGTGCGTGTGAAGGGGGGGGGGGGGGGGTTAATCACTGACTTCTAATGCTTCATACATACAACGTTATATACCAACTTACCACAGATCCGTGTTTTTGAGGGGGGTCTTGGGTAACTTTTAACTTGGTTTAGTATTTAAATTTAATACTTTGCCAATTCCAGTGAGTTATGCACCCCACCCACTTCATATCCGCGCAAGAATACAAACAGAATATCATGGATTCCTGATTATTGTAAAAAAAAAAGTTACATCATAATGTTGTGGACACTGAATCTTTTCTTTTTCTTGATCTGTAATCCAGTTTTGCGCGGTACTATATGAACCTGATGAACTGCCTTTAGTTGATTTGATTTGAACATCTTTTATTGTATATATTTTACAAAAAACTTAATACACTATTTCCCTACATATCATTATACCAAACATATTTACATACATGGGTTTCAGCTTATAAATGAATTAACAAAAAAAAAACGTAATATAATAATCAGAGCAACACACATTAAATAGAATACATTCCTTATGTAATACACATGCTGTATAAAAATTACAATTGAAGAAGTAGTTATTGTTTCAACGAAATCGTCCTGACATTTTCGGTCACCTCAGTAAACTCAGCTGACCCATTGCTATCCATTTTCGTCTCCGTCTTCGTGCGTTAACATTTGAACATTTTCAGCTTCTTCTCTGAAACCACTCAACCAATTTTGGTATATAGCATCAATTGGTGAAGGGAACAAAAATTTCATGGTCCCTGCCCCCCCCCCCCCCCGCACACACACAGGGTTGTTGGACCAAAACCACGAAAATTAATGCAATCTTTAAAAATCTTCTTTAATCCTGGACATCAAGCAGTCAAACTGTTTGTATGTTTGTAATCAGCATTGAGTCCTTTACCAAAATTCTGAAATTCATGGCCCAGGGTTAGGGGTTCTAGTGCAACGGCGGGGCTATATAAATAATATATTGAATATGCATAATTTCTTTGAAAATCTTCTCTGCTCCTGGACCTTAAAAAACTGACCAAGTACATACGAGGGTTGATCCAAAAGTTCGTGGAATTTCTTTTTAAAATTTTATCGTAACTTGATGAAAGCAAACAACGGGCATATTTATAATATAGAGTCATAATGCAACAATATTGGAAAATTTCATCACTTTCCAATTACCAATAAGGTCACACGAGCTAACTGAAAATTGATAGTTGTGAGACCCGGGGGAGACTTCAACGTAACGTCAAGTTAAGTATGTCACGTCACGTTATAGAAGCATCTCATCCTAATGACCAATTTGAAAACGTTATTCTATATAATGCTGCACTTTCCTCCATTTTTTTCTCAAGAAAAGCCTGGGTATCCTCTCGCACCAACTTATCTCCATTTTTTTTTTACTAATATTTCAAAATACTACCCATCTTTCCATATGAAGTTCCAATTTCATTGGCAATGTCAAGAACAGTGCGGCAGCCGACAATGTCCATTGACGCTTTTGATTTGTCTAGGGGAGTATGAACTTGAAAAAAAGCCTCCAAAAAGCGATCACATCTTTAATCAACATCAATGGAAGTTTTATTTTTTCTTAAATTTCTTATGCCACTGGAAAACCAGTAATTCAATGCATTTTTCCCAAGACTATGTCAATAACATACGCGTTTAAGATAGAGTGATCCCGGGATTTTCGCTAAAAATATGACTTGACCGAAATTTGACGTTGTCTAACAACTTAAAGATGAACAATAAATCATCAACTTATAAACTAAAAATCCTGTAAAATCGGTAAAACTCTCATCCAAAGATTTATAAAAGATCAGACAATCGTAATAATGACATAATTATCGTTTTATATACCACAAAGGGTGGTTTAATTCTCATTTCACGAATTAAGAAATTAAAGTAATAATAAACGCGTTAATGTCTCCCCCGCATTTCCAAACAACCGTTTCTATGGCAACTGCCGTAGTGTTACTATCAAAGATGTTAAAAATGTTTTTTAATTTTAAATATTCTTCAAGTGTCTATATTTTCATTTGTAATTTTCAACCAATTCCACTTGAAAATGAATAAAATATGAAGAAATTCCACGAACTTTTGGATCAACCCTCGTAGTTATGTTGAATAAGGACTCTGGTGTTACATGTAGGTTAGAGCTCTATTGATTTTATTGTGAAAATACATGAATTCTTTGAGAATCTTTTTTGCTCCTGGGTATTAAACCAATGAACTGTGTACTACATAGATATGATGAGGAAGAATGCCTCTTTGAGATTTATGAATTTCATGACCCCAAGGTCAGGCCCTCTTGTGTCAGGATGGGGCTGTAATGTTTATATAGTGAAAATGCATGAATTCTTTGAAAATCTTTTCCTTTGCTCCTGGGTATTATGCCATTGATCTTAGTACATATTTATGATGAAGAAAGCTGCCTTTTCCAAAATGGTAATTTTAAGGCCACTCGGTCAGTGTTCTTGGAAGAGGGGAGGGGGTTACATAGTCTTAAAAATAATTAATGCTTTAAAATCTGCTTTTTAATATTCATGTACAGTTTATTAAGAAATCAAATTAATGATAAATTCTCCAAAATTTCGAAGTATCACTGGCTCTTGTGTGATGGGGTGCACAACTGGTTATAAAATGGAAATGCATTTTCTCTTTAATTGTTACAGTAACTCTGATTTACCTCTAGGTATTAAGTAACCAAAGTAAGCATGCTAAGCGTATAGTTATGGTAAGCAATTATGGTACCTTCTTCAAAATTGTGAATTTCCTGGCCTCTGGACTTAAACTTGAATCAAATTCAATTGTTGGAAAGTTGTTACATGATACTCAGGTGAAATATAAGGCCCTTGGACCTCTTGTTAATAAAAGTTTGTACAATAGAAAATAGGTATTCATTTTCAGTATCATTTAACGTTTCCTTTTCCCAGAGTACAGTGAGTATCGAGAGTATGTAATTTACCCATTCGCATTCAATTGTCAAAAAATTACTTTCTAGCTTCTGTGTATTTTTTGCATGAGAAGTAATAATGATGAGTATTCACCACTCTTCCACAAGAACATAAGGGACTCAAGATTACATTATATCGAAAAAGATCGTTATTAAGCACACAATTGTATCGAAACCTCGTATATGAATGTATTATATTTAAGCGTCGAATTCCGTAACTTAAGTAAGAGGGTGGCATTTGTTTGTTGTCAGAAATTGTCTTTTTTAAAAAGAAAAAGATAACGAGGAAGAAATTCTTACATAAAGAGGCAATAAGTCCCATTCAGCAATAACAAGGGGAACGAAAGTTGACATAAGCTTGCAATCTGCAACTGCGCGTTTCTCGTACTGTAACTTGATGAATTACAGCTTAAATTTTGGATTATATCAGGGAGATATTCAGGAACTGTTTGTTATCAATTTTATATATTGTAATGGACATTTTCGGTTGATTGAACTTCTACTGCACTCTCAATAATGGATAAAAAGTAAGGAAACCATAAAGAGTAAATATGAAATAAAAACACTAATAAAAACAAACTTGTTACTTTTAAATGGCATTTATTTTAAACATTTAGTTTACATCACCTTGCGTGTTAAAATAGTTCTGTAGTGAAAAAAAAATCAAAATTCAAAGTATTTTAATGATGTACTTCTTTTCTACAAACTAATCCCGCAATAATATCTACAAAATCTGGAATGACGCAAAACACTGTTCAAAGTTTTGTATACTTTTTACTTAGCGATATATCTTTCTACATTAAGATCTATGCCTAGAAACTTTTTTATTTATACCAAATTTTATTCACAAAAAAGTGAATGGGATCGTGCAGCAGGCAAAGCCTATTTTAGCCCTCTCCCTACAAGGTCAAGGTGAACACAATATATAGGTATGAAAATAAATAGACAAACATAGTAACAAAGAAACAAGAAAAAAAGAGTAGAGAGAAAAAAATATATACAATGTAATACCGGTTAGAAAAAGTTGGCATAAGTAACAAATTGCCTAGAAACTATGGTATAAAACTTTCTGCATTTCCGTCTTGCTACCGGGTCTTCTCTAATTATCTGTTGGGATGTAGTGGTGTGATTTTATGATTGCGATTGGGATATACTTGACCTGCAAGTAATACGCAGTCATCTGGAAAAGGTAGTTCTCTTCCAAAAATATCAGGTATATCTTTTTGAGAAAGAGATTTCTCTTAAACTTAGAGAGATATCTCTTATACTTACAGAGATATTTCTTTTGATAGAAGAGGTATCTCTTCCACTTAAACAGATATCTCTTTCTAATTGAGAGTTATCTTTTTCGTGAAAAGAGATATCTCTGACCGTTAAAGAGATATCTCTTTCACATGGAGAGATATCTCTTACATTTGGAGATATCTTTCCCAGTTAAAGAAATATCTCTAAAGGAAAAATGATATCTGTCTTAGTTTATCTAAAGAGATATTTCTTAAAGTGAAAAAGATATCTTTCAAGGGTGTATAAAAGGGATATCTCCAAAACTAAAAGAGATATTGCTTTAATGCAAAGCAATATCTCTCTTCATTATTTTTATTTAAATTTCATTTAAATGACTTCTCCCTTACCGGAAGTAAGCTTTTTATTCACGGAAGTACATTGAAGTTTTTTAAAATTTCGACATATTCATGATTTTCTACATTAAAACATAACAAGTAATTCAGTTATGTCTAGATTTCATATTTGTAATAGGCGATTATTTCAAAGGCTGAGACTGTGTACTACATAGTTATGATGAAGAAGAATGCCTCTTTGAGATTTATGAATTTCATAAATAATAAAGATTGTATACATAAATAATAAAGATTGTATACATGAGTGAAAGAATTTTCCACTTGACTACAAATTTAAGGTTTTTTTAACAAGCCCATTTTTTATACGCATTAGCTAGAATAGTATCGATATGTGTAGACCAAGTAAGATCTTGTGAGAAAAAAATCCCAAAATGTTTATGCGAAGAAACAAATCTAGCTGACTTTGCTTAAAGAAGAGTTTAGGATATAAATAAAACTTTTTCTCAGGCTAAAAAATATTGCTTTAGTTTTAGAAGGATTGAATTTAAGAAGCCATCATTAACACATATAAGAAATGATAGAGGTCCTAACACTGAGCCTTGAGAGACACCCGCGAATATAGGTTTTTCGTCAGATAACAAGTTTTTGTATAATACTCATTGTGATCTACCTCCTATGTAACTCTTTAACCAATGGAACATATTTCCCTCTATACCATAAGTTCTGAGTCTAAACAAGAGACCCTTATGCCACACACGATCAAATGCTTTAGAAAGATCATGAATATTCAACAATTTTCACCGTCGTCAATAGCTCTAACGATCTACAGTCCCTGAAACGTTCTACTTTCCCACCTGAACGGTAAACGAACGCAGAGCGAACGGTGTGCGAACGCTGAACGCAACTTGGTGAACGATGTGTGGACGGTGAGTGAACGCAGAACTCGAGCGCAAAGTGAACGGTGTACGCAAGATGAATTTATTCGGAATGCCTCCGATCTTTTCGTTGCATTAATATTATTCTTTTATTCTATAATTCTAGTTTCAGGTGCTAAAATACAAAAAAAAAAACCAATAGATGAATAAATAAGTAAATAATTAAAAAAAACTTTTTTCACCACATACGTATGTTTAAAATCGATATTTTAATAACACGATTTTTATTGCCGTAAAACGTGTATTTGTTACCGAACGCGTGCACATGTAGTATAAATATAAAACTAATCTACTTAAATAGTAAATATGCTTCTTTTAACTTATAAATAATGTGGACTTTAGAAGATAATACGTATATGTTGGTAAACTTTTCCCGAGTACCATGAGATTTGGTGCCGAGCGAAGCGAGGGACCAAATCGAATGGCGAGGGAAAAGTTTAACAACATACTTAGTACATGCTTCACACGAGAAATTAAGCCCTTTTTGTCTCTGTCTATTTAATTACAAATCTTTGTGCGTTTCTTATTATTCAATCAAGATAACGATAGTTTGACCCTGACTGTTGCCATTTTGTACAGGCCCAGATATGATATTTGTACCCTCGGGGTAATATTTACCTGTCAGGTGACGGTCTACAGTGAGTAGTTTTCAAACACAATTTCTGTAAATTCAAAAGTCTCTGTTGGAAGATAGTCATATCATTTTGATGGATTTAAGTCAGGAACATTTTATTTTTGTGAACATTATTAAACATTTGTTTTTGGTGGTAAAATTGATAAATTTTGATGAATTCCACTGAAAACGAAAAGCAGGAAAAGAAAGGTTTACGGTTGGATATACATGTACACTACTTGAGCAATATAGGACGGTTCCAACGTATTTGAACTTCTTTAAAAAAATCATATTTAGACTTTTTGCTGTTTCCCAATCAGTCCATATTTGTTTAATTGGAATCAGAATAAATTGAATAGTAAGTAAAATTTTATTGTTCTCACTTTTCAATGCGATAATTCTGATTAAAGTACCAATGTCAATGGTAAATCCTAAATATTCAATCAATTGCTAGACATTTCTTAAATTTCTCTTTTGCTTTTAATTGTAATTATTTTTTTTTTTCTTCATTTTTTAATTTGGTTAAAGTTGAATAAATCAGGAAGAAAGACAGGGTGAAGAGAAGGATATCTTTCTTTGTGTACTAATTTATGTAACTTTGCAGATTTTTTTATCATGTAGCACTTCAGGTCCATTATTCATTGTAGGGTGACCTTGCCCTGTGTCCATAATTGTAATTACCTATCATTGGTAATGATTTGTTCAATAATTATGCACACAATGGCAGAGTCATCCAACCATGAAGCTTGGGCTTGGGGTGTACCAAGTGATTTGGTAGCAGCAAAAATCCTTTGTTCGAGATGTGAAACATGTACTAATGTGTATTGTAACACAGGAAAATCAGTCTTAAAACGAACATCAAAACAGTCATTAAATAATTGTATTTCAAAATGTACATGTGCCGACAGTGGTATTTTAAATTGGCAGCAGGGAATATGTTTCAAATTTAATCCTTCCAAGTATATATTCCCAGTATTTATTTATTTTTTCTGCAGAAATGCGAAAGTCAGATCTAGAAATGATAAAAAAAAATATTAAAACTTCTTGGAAATACTAAGTGACTTTTTGCCTTCGGCATGATCGGTGAAACGAGATTTACTCACCTCCACTGTGTCGAATGATTTTGATTGACAGGGCAAGCACCTGTGGACTTTGTGTGAACCGTGTCAACTTGAAGATGGAAAATAAAAGCCGATGATTACTGTCAAATGGATTTGTTAATCTTAAAAAATAACTTTTACTGCTAGGAATTTCTAGGAAAAATAATAAGAAATTTTATTTGAAACAACAAATATCTGAGAATGGAGGGCTCTCTCTCTCGTACATTTCTCTGATCAATGAAAACTATGACAGCACACAACTTATTTAGTTTTTTAAATTTAATCTATTACAAATAATTTGATTGCCTTTTTACATCATCTTGTCCGAGTATAATCACGGCCGGGAAATGTCTACAGATACATGTAAACTACAGTAAACTAAAAAAAAATCCGTTATTTTACTCAGAATCAACCGGGTACAATGTAATTAATTCATTCTATAAGTAGTATTAGTACATGTTTCACATCTCGAACAAAGGATTTTTGCTGCTACTTTGTACACCCCAAGCCCAAGCTTCATGGTTGGATGACTCTGCCATTGTGTGCATAATTATTGACCAAATTATTACCAATGATAGGTAATTACAATTATGGACACAGGGCAAGGTCACCCTACAATGAATAATGGACCTGAAGTGCTACATGATAAAAAAATCTGCAAAGTTACATAAATTAGTACACAAAGAAAGATATCCTTCTCTTCACCCTGTCTTTCTTCCTGATTTATTCAACTTTAACCAAATTAAAAAATGAAGAAAAAAAAATAATTACAATTAAAAGTAAAAGAGAAATTTAAGAAATGTCTAGCAATTGATTGAATATTTAGGATTTACCATTGACATTGGAACTTTAATCAGAATTATCGCATTGAAAAGTGAGAACAATAAAATTTTACTTACTATTCAATTTATTCTTTGATTCCAATTAAACAAATATGGACTGATTGGGAAACAGCAAAAAGTCTAAATATGATTTTTTTTAAAGAAGTTCAAATACGTTGGAACCGTCCTATATTGCTCAAGTAGTGTACATGTATATCCAACCGTAAACCTTTCTTTTCCTGCTTTTCGTTTTCAGTGGAATTCATCAAAATTTATCAATTTTACCACCAAAAACAAATGTTTAATAATGTTCACAAAAATAAAATGTTCCTGACTTAAATCCATCAAAATGATATGACTATCTTCCAACAGAGATTTTTGAATTTACAGAAATTGTGTTTGAAAACTACTCACTGTAGACCGTCACCTGACAGGTAAATATTACCCCGAGGGTATAATTATCATATCAGGGCCTGTACAAAATGGCAACAGTCAGGGTCAAACTATTGTTATCTTGATTGAATAATAAGAAACGCACAAAGATTTGTAATTAAATAGACAGAGACACAAAGGGTTTAATTTCTCGTGTGAAACATGTACTAAGTATGTTGTTAAACTTTTCCCTCGCCATTCGATTTGGTCCCTCGCTTCGCTCGGCACCAAATCTCATGGTACTCGGGAAAAGTTTACCAACATATACTTAAATATTTATTTAAATATACTGAAAATACTAAGAATTTGATTTCGGGAGAAAAAAAGGCGGCCGGGGGGGTCGGGGGGGGGGGGGGGGGGGCTTTAATCATACTGAATGGCAAACTGTCAAACATATATATTTAGATACGGCGAAGGAAGGAATTTTCCCTCTCTAATTATAGACTTACGTAAAGTAGAAACAAATTCTATTGTATTACAATTTAAACAGTTGGTCTTTTTAGCTCACCTGAGCCGAAGGCTCAAGTGAGCCTTTCTGATCAAAATTTGTTGGTTGTCTGTCGTTGTTTGTCGTTGTCGACGTAGTCGTTGTAAACTTTTCACATTTTCATCTTCTTCTCAAGAACCACTGGGCCAATTTCAACCAAACTTGCTGCAAAGTATCCTTGGGTAAAGGGGATTCAAGTTTGTTCAAATGAAGGGCCACGCCCTTTTCCAAGGGGAGATAATTATGAATTAGAGAAAAATTAATGGCATTTTAAAAAAAATCTTCTCAAGAACCACTGGGTCAGGAAAGATGAAACTCATGTGGAATCATCCTCAGGTAGTGTAGATTCAGGTTTGTTCAAATCATGACCCCTGGGGATAGAGTGGGGCCAAAATGGGCGACCAAAGTTTTACATAGGGATATATAGGTGCACATATTTCATACTGGGTCAGCTGACAGGAGTGGTATGAAATATCCAGTTTCTCAAAAAAGCTTTGAATTATTAGTATCATGGGCATATCAAAATAACCTGCTTAGTTTGTAGATTCTACACACACCAAAATTATATTCATGTAATGCTGAAAAAAAATTGTATACAATTTGTTTTGTTAAAAGTGCAGTGCTTTTTTCACGTTTAAATGTTACAATCTAGTAGCTGTCAGACTGCACTACCGCATTGGATGTTGGAAATAGATTTAAAACAGATTTTTTTTTTCTGACTAAAATAGAAAATTATATAGATTTACACTCTGAGTGGTGTTTTTTTTAAAAAAGAATTATTTAAATATGCATTTGAACGAAAATAAAATATATCAAGCGTTCATAACTTTCAGTGTCCACACTGAACGCAATAGAAAAGGGAGTTGTTAGAAAACATCAAATGCATTTGAATGCATATTTAACAGAAAATAAATCAGTTGATTCGTATTTAAAAAAAAAACAAATTATCGTTGCAATAAATACGATGAGTAGTATTTAAAAGTGAAATTAATCACAGCCTCTGGGTCGCGTGTCCACTTGTTATGAACGCTAAACATGTAGCTAGAGAACTAATACTTTGTGTACACGAGTGAAAAACGTGTCCTAGATTGAACCCATGTGTACACAAAGGCCGGTGACGTAGATCGCAAATATGTGTACACAACCATGTGTTCAATGACGCTCATTAAATAACAGTGTCCAAAGCCGACCCAGCATGTTATGAACGGAAGCTAAGGTGAGAATTTTCTTTTTATGGTGTTAAAGGGCATTTATTGTTTGAAATCAGTAGAATGACATAGAGTTATTGAAGTATGAACATTTATTCATCGACATGAGGAAGCGAAATGGGTGTTTGAGAAAATTAAAGCCTGAAATGCTCTTGAAACGAAACGACAAACGCCATGCAGCATGTGTCCTTTTTATGAACAACAGTGTAATTTTAACTGTACGGAACATTATTACAGTTTTAGCATGCATACACTAAAAAAAAATAAACGATATTTTTATCTGACACATAAACAAATGATGATCCCAGTGTAAATCAGAACACAAAAATTGGTTTTGGATATTTAACTTTGTTCATAACAGAGACGACTCGAACTTGTTTTTGACATGTGTCTTACGTTATGCACGAATAAAAAAAAAGTTTTCTGCTTTAATAGTTGACCAGTGATACACACAGAAAATAAAACTAATTTAAATCTCTAAGACAATCAGTATGAATGAATTTTGCTTTATTTAAGTATCACAAGGTGTGGAAATTTTGAAAAAAAAGTATTGTTCATAACAAGACACTGTAATGGATGCAGTTTCCAGAGTCCAAATTATGAACAGAAAACCATTTGAATAGTTTGATTCAGAATTATTATTCTGTTAATTTGCAATTTCATTTTTAAAAAAATGATTAATATTATTAATAATTATAGAAATTCTTATGAGCAGTAAGAAACATGAAATATGATGATTCAACAAAACCTGCATTTGTTCATCATATGGACACAAGTTGTATATATATATTTTTGTAGTCTGTTGTTATGAACATCAATATAAGACTTTTTAAAGATAGATTTTAAAGATCTATTAAAAATAACTGAAGAATTTTACTTGGATGGGAGGTTTAAGTTAAAATGAGGTTTTAATAATATTGCAGCAACATGGAGTGAAAAAATATTTCAGGAACTAGGTTTGTTCATAACATGGACACTTTAAAAAGAACAGTTGTTATGAACAATTATATTTGTAGAATTATTCATTTGAATTTTAAGTAAATCCAAAGATCTAATTATTTGAAAATCTTTTAAGAACTTAGGATACCAAAATAGAGAATAATTCTTTTGAAATTTACTGAATAATATGCTGCTAACTGTTCATAACATGGACACACACACACTAAAAAAGATTTTATTCTCCATTATCACAAGGCTTAATTATATATCTTTGTCTTAGTACATCTTGTTTTATTTTCCAGATGATGGAGTCTGTGGGGAAAAGGAAGTGCCTGAGTCAAAAAATGAAAGTAAAGTTTGTGGAGAAATCAAGATCTACAATGAAAAAGGCAAAGGATTACTCGAAGGAATATAGAGAAAGGATTAAATCTAACCCTGAGCTCTACAAGCTACACAGAGCTGCGGAAACAATACGAATTAAAACATATCGTGAAAAAAATCAAAATGAAGAAGCGAGGCAAAGAAACAGAGAACTTCAAAAAGTCAGACAAAAAAACTACAGAGAAAGACTGAAAATGCAGGGAATAGAGTTAAAACCAAGAACCCGTAAAACTTGCGAGGAAAACCGTAAAAAGTGGAGGAACAAAAGAGAATTCAAAGATCTAACATGAGCCGTCAAAAGAAAGCGGCAATAAATGCTAAACGAAGAAAAAAAAAGGGGGAAACAACCTGTGGGGCATCATCAGTACCCCCTTCACCAGCAATGACTACTGACATACCGTCAGGAGAAAAATCAAGCACATTTAGGGTGGCCAAATCTAGACAGAAACAGAAGATTACATCATGCCTTAGTTCAATGCCGGACAATCCAATGCTAAAAGCAGCAGTTATAGAAGCAGCAATCAATCAGCAATCCCCACGAACAAAAACTTCAATAAATCAAAGACTTGGTGTAGCTAGCCCAAACACAAAGGCCAAAAGAAAACTTGCAATGGAGGTGTCAGATTCATTCAGAGAAGCACTAAATAGGTTGAAAAGTAAAAGAAAGAAGAGAGACATAAGAGAAAAGCGTCTTATTGCCAAGGCTTTAAAAACTAAAGGAAAGGCTATTCTGACTTCACTTGGGATATCGAAAAAAACTCCAGAAGCGAGTAAATGAAGAGAGTGGAATAGAGGGTTGGGAAGATTCAAGAAAAAAAAGAAAAGACACTTTATCAAATGAAGAAAAAAACAGAATTTTAAATGTCTATGACATTGCATGCCATGACATTCCTGATGCAAGAGGGGCTGTTAAAGTGAATGGGCAAGTGCAGGCCCGAAAAATTATGGATAATTCCTTGCGTGCAAGTTACGACAAGTATGCTAAAGATGTAGAAAATCCAGTCAGCTACGGGACATTTGTACGACAAAAACCCAAGAATGTGCTTCCATTTACCAATCACAGATTCAGAGAATGCCTATGTGAATACTGTCTTAACATAGACTTGATTTTGAAGTCGATCAACTCAGCGTGTGCTTCTGCTAATAAAAACTGCCAAATAGCAGATAGATATGCTGCTTCCAAAATTACCCTATGTCAAAAAGCAGATGGTGAATACAAAAATACCTGTCTGGACCGTAATTGTGAGACTTGTGGGACACGGAGACTTTCTGAACACCAACCAATTCTTACAGCTCCTTACCTACAATCTTCTATTACTTGGTGGCAGTGGGAGAAAGGTGATAAATGTAAACTGACTAAAGTGAAGAAGGAAGGTCTTCTTGAGGACTTAGTTGATACATTGAAAATGAAAATGGTAACATTTTCGAAGCACCTTTTTAACGCCCGATGGCAATACCAGCAGTACAAAGCAGTGTCAGGAGATCCTCCTCCTGGCACTGCTGTTTTCTGCATGGACTATGCGGAAAATTTTACATGCAAGGCACAGGATGCACCACAAGGATTTCATTGGACTAATACCCAGGTAACCATCCATTCCATAGTCGCATCTTACAAATGTCACAAGTGTCCGGAGAACCCCGAAACTGTGACAGAACTCGATGGTATTTATTAGTGATGACCTCACGCACGACCATCATGGTGTGCAGCATTTTGTCGAAATTGGAATAAAAAGACTACTGGAGGAAAGTGAGGGTAATATAACTCATGTTCTTCAGTTTTCTGATGGAACCCCAACCCAATACAAGAACAAAATAAATTTTGTTAACTGTTCCTTTTCAGAAGAGGACTTCGGTGTGAAGACAGAAAAACATTTTTTCGCCAGTAGGCACGGGAAGGGACCATGTGACCGTGAAATTGGTGTACTGAAGAAGTGTGCGAAAAATGCAGTTGCTGCAGGATGTCAGGATATACTTGAACCTATGCAATTCTTTCAATACTGCACAGAAAATTTGAGTCTGCCAAAAGGGGGAGTTGACCAAGACCATTCACATACAAAAAGACAGTTTTTCTATGTGAAAAAAACTGATGTTAATAGAAACTTGCCGGAGAGAACAAATGTGAAACAACTGAAGGACACTAGAAATTACCACTGCATTAGATCCGTTCAGCCATATGGTATCTCTGTGAGGGAGAGAAGTTGCTTCTGTGAGGGTTGTTTGGGTGAGGGAGACCCTTGTGTTAACTTTGATATCACAGGTCCGTGGACTGTTGTTAATCTAAAAAAAGGTGTACATGAAGAAGGAAGACGTGGACGAGGTCGTGGAGTTCAACGGGGTCAGGGAAGACGTGGACGAGGTCGTGGAATTCAACAGGATGAGGAAAGATGTGGACGAGGTCGTGGAGTTCAACGGGGTCAAGGAAGACGTGGACGAGGTTATCACAGAAACAGACATAGTTCCTCAAGTAAACATGCTTTCTATTTATTCTGTTTTTTTCTTGGTTGACAATTTAGACATATTATAATTTAAGAAAAAATTATTTAGTGTTTAAGGTTCTTTTTTTTTGACAAATAGGCTCTTCTTCTGTGGCGTATGTTACAAGTGATGATGATAATGATGAAGCAGCTTATTCTGATGATTCTACTGAAGATGGTGATAGTTCCAAGTCAGATGATGAGACCTCCCTACCTACTGGTGCTGTTGCAGGAAATGAAATTCATGTGCACAAGGAGTAAGTAATTGTCATACAGATGAAATTTTGAAATTTATCATAATTTCAGATGATAATAAAACCAAAGATGAAGTTGGAAATTGTGACGATGTGCTTTTAGCTTTAAGTATGTGGGTAGATATATTCAATTGTTTAAATCAAAATTTTTGTTAACAGTGACTGTGTTGAAGACAGTGAAGATGATACTTTGAAAGATATTTCAGGCCTGACTGCAATTATTGCAGAATTAGAAACTGTAAGTAGGCACATTGTTTTACAATAGAAATTTCTCAATATCATTGATTCCTCAAAATGATTTATCATTAATTTTCCTTGTTACCAAAATAAAATTCTGTGTAAGTATCAGATATTAATAAAAGTGTAAATATATCATCCTATCATTTGTTTTAGGATGAGACAGACAGATTATCACCTGTTTATTCAATGGAATATTTAGCCATTCTAGAACAAACTGAGGACTCTGAACTAGAAGTTGCTGTTAATCAGGAGCTACAGGTTTTACAAGACATAGCCATTTTAGAGCAGTCTCAGGAAGCACTAGTCACGGAGAGTGGGGAGTTCCAGACCATACAGGGCCAAGCCATTTTAGAGCAGTCTCAGGAAGCACTAGTCACGGAGAGTGGGGAGTTCCAGACCATACAGGGCCCAGCCATTTTAGAGCAGTCTCAGGAAGCACTAGTCACGGAGAGTGGGGAGTTCCAGACCATACAGGGCCAAGCCATTTTAGAGCAGTCTCAGGAAGCACTAGTCACGGAGAGCTGGGAGTTCCAGGCCATACAGGGCCCAGCCATTCTAGAGCAGTCTCAGGAAGCACTAGTCACGGAGAGTGGGGAGTTCCAGACCATACAGGGCCCAGCCATTTTAGAGCAGTCTCAGGAAGCACTAGTCACGGAGAGTGGGGAGTTCCAGGCCATACAGGGCCCAGCCATTTTAGAGCAGTCTCAGGAAGCACTAGTCACGGAGAGTGGGGAGTTCCAGACCATACAGGGCCTAGCCATTTTAGAGCAGTCTCAGGAAGCACTAGTCACGGAGAGTGGGGAGTTCCAGGCCATACAGGGCCCAGCCATTTTAGAGCAGTCTCAGGAAGCACTAGTCACGGAGAGTGGGGAGTTCCAGACCATACAGGGCCCAGCCATTTTAGAGCAGTCTCAGGAAGCACTAGTCACGGAGAGTGGGGAGTTCCAGACCATACAGGGCCCAGCCATTTTAGAGGGTCAAGAAAGGTAAAATGATGCGATAATATAATCAAACATAAAAATTTTTATATATCAAGATAATGCATTAATTTAGGCATAAAGGTGGAATGATATAATATCCTGGTTATTTAAGGTATAATGCTGGGCAATATGTACTTGTTGCCCATGGTCAATGTTCTTTGCCTGCTGTGGTGAGTAAAGAAGTGTTTCTGTTACATTTGTTGTTGATCATGTTTATGAAATTCGTTAAGTTTATTGTTTTCTTTTCATCTGGATTCAGAATGACTTTTTTTCAGATATATTTTAATAAAAAATAGTTCAAATAAGCTGAATAGTACAGGAAATGTTCAAGTAAATTTCAATGGCATAGCATTATGTGTTTTTCTTCAAGATAAATCTTCAAAAATTTATCCCAGTAACCATGGTAACAAAAACATGAATTTCTCTTTAAACTGATTGATCTTGATACCGTTTACGTTTATTCACAATTCAGCTTTGTACATTTTAGGTTCAAGAATAGCCCTTTGTTCAGTTCTACTATCCAGCGAAAAATGGACTATGGACAGAGTTAGAGATAAGTCATACAGTCTTATTTGAGGACATCAAAAAGACGCTTCTTCCACCAGATCTGAGATTGAATGGTTCAAGGATTTATTTTTTGTTTCCTGGTGAGCTTGAAAATACACTTAAAAACCAACAGATTTCAATTGGTTTGATCAAAAACAGTATATACATGTATAAAGTTAATTTTTTCTTTCTTTTCAGACTTGTAATTTGGACATGATGGAGGAAGAATGTCTTTTGAAATGTAATAAATTTATATCAAAATTGAAAATAATTTGCCTGGTGTTATATAGTATATCATTGACATCCCAGGATTACTTTTTAAAGGACACTCATACGTGGTTGTTGGTCATACATATTACTGCTCTAGAATATCCTCTGAAAGCATGGTGATACGATTTCCAATGAGTAGCTAATATGCATTAAATATATTACCAGAATTACTGTGGCATATTTATATCAATTATTACAAGTGCAACAGAAGGTGGTTAGGAGTTTAAATGTGCATAAAGAAAACATCACTACCACTCCGACCTTTTAGTGTCTTGGTCATGAACATTATAATGAAGATTGTTTTTTGCAATAAAATTTTTATTGACCAGTAAAAAGTTTGAAACGTTACATTAGAATATGTGGATTACAACACAGTATATAAAGATGTGCATGTTCAGCTGGAGACTTTAAGGAAATTTATACACTGTAAACTTCATATACCCATAACGTTGTTCATAACGGTGTCTAAAGTAAATCATTTCAGAATTGTTACAATAAGGAGTTGAAATACGAATAATTAGTTTGTAAACTGTTACTTATTACATAAAGGAGAAGAAAATGGAACTTTAACATTAAATAACAATTTTGTGTACTATTTATCACAAACTGAAAGACACTTGTTATGAACACAAGAAAACGTGAAGTTGCATTTTCAACTCTTTGTCAAACAAATACTATGAATACTGTAGGTCTGATTTTCAAGATTTTAAAAGTTGGATGTAAGAACAACAGAAATATACCCCAAAGTTTCTGATTTAACAACTTTTATTTCTGGACATATCTGTAACATTCAGGGGACCAGTATCAGATATGTGCACATAGGGAAACCTTTTAAAATCTTCTTTTCAAGTACTTCAAAGCCACGATTAGTGATATTTTTCTATTCAAATGGAATCATCTACAGGTAGTGTAGATTCTAGTTTGTTCAAATCAAGACCCCCTGGGGGGTTAAAATTCACCCCCCCCCCCCCAGTTAACTTTCAGTTCTGATCTCATATGTGCTTTTTTCTAGCCGATGTGCTCAGGTGAGCGCTATGGCCCCTGGGCCTCTTGTCTAAAATTTAAAATCACACTATCAATTTAATTAGCTCTAAAGATATTCAATTAACTGAATATCTGCAGTACTGTTTATAGTTCTCAGACCCACATGTAGTTCTAATATGTTTTCGTGCATTTTTTTTAAAAATACGTGTTAGATATAATTTTTTGTGTACGTATTCTTGTCTTGTAAAAGACTTGGATTATTATCCATCCACTAACGATTTGTCTTCTTTTACATTACAACAAAATGATGCCGTTCTCGAAGCATCTGTACATTGCCCTTATTTAAATTTAATATTTTAGCATCCTTATACATACATGTAGGTACTTAATGTATTATTTTCCAGGGAAATTTCATGTATAAAGTAACAGCTAAGTTTTAATAACAGAAATATAAATATAGTAGATACTTTTTGCAAAAAAATAATTATTCTTCAAACACGATATCTTAGTTATCTAATTAAGAAACGTGTAAATCCTTACCATCAAAAAGATAAGTCCTTTCACTTCGGAGTTCCGAATGACAATGAAGACTGAACGATAAGTGAACGGTGAACGCAAGGTAAACGCAAAGTAAACGAAACGAAGAGCGAACGGTGAACGCGAGCGCACGGTGAACGCAAAACTGTGAACGGAGAGCGAACGGAGAACGAACGCTGAACGAATGGTGAACGAAGGGTAAGCGAACGGAAAAATGGGAAAGTAGAACGTTTCAGGGACTGTAACAATAGTATCATAGGTTTCTATTAGTAGATATACAATGGAATGAGCTGGTAAAACTCCAGCCTGATATTTATAAAAAAGATTGTTATCACAAAAGTGATTATACATGTGTTTGAATATGATTCGTTCCATTATTTTACCTATACAACTTAACAATGACATAATGGACGGATCATCTTTGTTAAAGGGGCTCTCTACTACGTCACAACATGGCGTACTTCCTTTGAAATGCCATTTTGGTTCCAAATGATCTGATCCAAACAGCTATTCTCAAGAAAGTGCTGTTTAAATTTTTCTCTTGTCTGTTTTTGAATATTTAAATAAAAATTTGTTTACATATTATTTATAACTTTCTTGGTTTTCATTTCGGTTATGTTATAACATAAACTTTGAATGGAAATTTAAAGCTTTTAAAAATATAGAATTATAGGGTTTTAACAAAATCATTTAAATATTTCAAAAATTTCCAATAAAGTAAAATACTTTGGAACCTTATTTCTTCAGATATTGAGCCTATTATTAGAAGGAAAAGCATGCACCAAAAATCAATAATACTTCATAGGTGTAGAGATCATCCTTAATCAAGAGTCCCACGGGCCATAAAGGTCACCTGAATATCATGTAACAACTTTTCATCAATTGAATTGGTTAGTGTTTTAAATCAAAGGCCATGAAATTCAAAATTTTGAAAGAGGCACTATTGCTTCTACTTAGCTTGCTTACTTAATACCCAGAGGTAGATCAGAGCAACACAGAGAAAATACATTTCCACTTTATAAACAATTGTGAACCCCACCCCAAATAACTACTGGCCCTGGGGGCACATATTTCAATAATCTTGAAATTTTATCATAAATTTTATTTCATCATAAATGGTTGATTAATACCAAAAAGCATATTTCAAAGCATTAATGTATTTTCAGACATCATAATATAATGTAACCACCCACCCCCATCACAAGTACCCCTGGCCCACGGGCCCTGAAATTAACCATTTTGGAAGAGGCACCTTTCATCATAACTAATATGTACTTAGAATACTGACATAATACCCAGAAGCAAGGGAAAATATTTTTAAAGAATTCAAGCATTTTCAATATAAAACTAGTGCTAATTGTAACGGGGACCGTTACAGATGTTCCCCAAACGCTCCCCAAATCCCTTTTTGTGCTTAATTCCTGTAGGACATTTTAAAAATATGATCAGATTCGACGGATTTCATCAAAGAATTATAAAAGCTACAATGATATCAACTATATGTCATTTAACGTATTGTACGTGCACGCACGTGCATGTACATGCAAGATGATCACAGCATGTTTCTAAACAATTAACATATCTATATATTGTGAGAATAAATAAAAAAAATTCTTTACAATATACATTTATACAAAAATATACATTTTAATGGGTTTTTTTAATCGGCCATTTTGCGTATTTTGCGCGTGCACGTGCATGAATGCATGTTCGTGCATTCATTTTGATAGTACCATTATGTAGGAATCCATTATACCTATTCATATTCTAAATTTTATCCCGTTTCGTTGAAAACTAAGAAAGTTATAGACATTTAAATTTTCAGCCAATCAGATTGCAGCAATCGTGCATGCGCATGCTTTTCATGATAATTCTTATATACCATGCTGTAGATCTTCAGAAAGTGTAACAATGTTCAAAATTTCAAAGGATTGTGTCGAAAAACAAGAAGGATATCGAGACTTTAGTTTCAGCCAATCAGAGCAAAGTGCATGTGCATGCGCGTGAGATCTTGCTTTTTTTTGACCATGTCCTCTAGTCTATGCTTCTAATATATCCTTATATTATAAGTTTCAAAACATTCCATCAAAAATTTAAATAGTTACATCTATATCAATTATACTGGACATTTCTGGCTTGCACGTGCGCGCTCTTGCAAGCACACGTGCATGCACATGCTTTCATGATAATTCTTTTATATCAGGCTGTAGATCTCCCTAATGTATGACTATATTCAAAATTTCAAAATATTTTGTCAAAAAAAACAAGAAAGATATTGAGACTTTAGTTTCAACCAATCAGAGCGAAGCGCACGTGCATGCGCGTGAGATCTTGCTATTTTGACCATGTCATCACGTCTATACTACTAATATATACTTATATTATGAGTTTCAAAGCATTTAATCAAAAAATAGAAAAGTTACGGCTATATCTATTATATTGGTCATTTCACGTGTTGCACGTGCGCGCTCTTGCAAGCACGTGCGGGCAAAATGACCTTCGTTCCGCAAATCTACATAACATGCCTACTGACCCTTAAAAGGTTTCGCCTTAGTCGGATGTGTAGTTTACAAGATCACTCGCGGAAAAGATTTTCCAAGGAAGAAGAAAAATAATAATAATAACTAGAAACTCTTGTTGCTACAGCAACAAAGAAGGTCTTCCGTTCTCTATTTATCTGTAAGAAGGATATTTTTCTATTTTAAAAAAAACAAAATGCAAAAAAAAAAAAAATTAATAATTCCTCCATCTGGGCTCGATCCCAAAACCATTAGTTTGCAAGTCGGACACGCTAACCACTGAGCCACCAAATACCACAACATTTAAGGTATTTTGTAAGATTATTATCTTAAGGTTGAAGGAAATAATTGCGAAGTGAAAGAATAGTTTCGTAGTAAAGTCCCGGTCAAATTTCTTAAAAAACTGAGATATTGGCTGTTTGGTGTGATATTGTATGTAGGAAAATGATTAGAATAATTATGGGACACATTTGCAGTGAAGCAATGACACTTAGCATATACAGAGTTGTAAAAGCGAAAGTGATACACGTGGTCAGTTGCAGAGGAAATTCAAAATCCCGGAAAAACAGTGAGTGAGTAATGGGCATTTTTTCAACACCCTATCGTATCAAGCGGGGTAACTGCAATTGATTTAACCTATCTAAATTGCGTGGAAATTTAATTGATATGAAAAATCGCCATTTCCAAGATTCGGTGGATTCATATTTTAATCTAAATAAAATTGAAATAAATTCCATACACCTAAGAAAGCAAGAATACTTGGTATTAAAATGTCGTAGTAGAGCAGAAAAATCGAATGATATTAACAACAATAATTGTAGAAATAGCCGATGCGAGCTTTAATTAATGTTTATGCTCAGCAATAACTAAATTTCAGACAGAAAAAAATGCAGATTTTGCCGATATTCACTACAATTTCATTATAGTTTAGAGACTCACCTTAAAACTCTCAGGACACTTTCTTTCAAGTCTCTTCTTGCTTTTATTCCGAATCTTATGTCAATATTTCGTGCCGTTTGGCTTGAAGACGTTTTCTCTACGTTGCTGTTGATTGTTTTGTTTTTTTGTTTTTTTTTTAGAGAAGACAGGGGATATTTTATAAGCATTTGTTAGAGTAAGAGTTGCAAATACCTCCACTACCTTAAGCTTGATCGTGACCTTTGGGGCCAAAGTACAAGGTCATTAATCAAGGTCAAAGGTCAAGGTCATCAAAGGGAGAGAGAGAGAGAGAGGTAAACTTGAGATAAACACTTGAAGCTGAATGTAGATAAAGGTAATGAATATTTCTTTATTACTTTTTGAGTAAGGTTCAAAGGTCTAATTTTGAGGTTTCTCTAGACATTTGCAATCTGAATAACATGTCCCAAAATCATTTCAAATACTCTTTTTATAAAAGATATTTATGGGATAGTGAGAAACTCAATTTATGCAGTTTTTCTCTCATAACCGGAAGTCGTCGTTTTTGTTTCCAATGGGACTGACATATTTCGAAACTACAAGTAAGATGCTATAAGGTAATACTAAGAAAGATTCCTTAAAGAAAAGTTGCAATTTTTGATTTATTTGATCACCTCCTGTGACAACTGGAAGTGACGGTGGACGATCTTAAACTCAAAGGATTTGTCTACTCATTAAGGTCTACCATCCCTATTAGTTTGGTGTCTTAATCTCTTACCGTTAACGAGATCTAGCTATGATAACTTTTCATTTTGAGGACAGGAAGTCACGCGACCGGAAGTGAATTTTACTGAGATATTAGAAATTACTGTAGACATTTGCAGTCTGAATAACATATCCAAAAATCATTACAAATACTTTAACTATAAGAAATATTTATGGGAAATAAAAATACTCAAATTATGTAGTTTTTCTCTTATAACCGGAAATTGTCGTTTTTAGTTTCCGGTGGGACTGATTTATTTCAAAAATACAAATAAGATGTTACAATGTGATGCCAAAAAAGTTTCATGAAAGAAAAGTTAAAAATTTTGATTTTTCTGATCACTTCCTGTGACGACCGGAAGTGACGGCTGACGATCTTATCCCAACTGATTTTGCCTACTTATCATGATCTACCATTTATATAAGTTTGGTGTCTTAATCTCTTACCGTTTACGAGATCTAGCTATGATAACTTTTCATTTTGAGGACAGGAAATCACGCGACCGGAAGTGAATTTTACAAAGATATTTGACGTTACTGTAGTCATTTGCAGTCTGAATAACATATCTAAAAATCATAACAAATACTTTAGCTATAAAAAATATTTATGGGAAAGAAAAATACTGAAAATATGCAGTTTTTCTCTCATAACCGGAAGTTGTCGTTTTTGTTTCCGGTCAAACTGATATATTTCGAAACTACGAATAAGATGCTATAATCTTATAGAAAAAAAGTTTCATTAAAGAAAAGTTGAAATTTTCGATTTCTTTGATCACTTCCTGTGACGACCGGAAGTGACGGCGGACAATGTTAACCCGATTGGTTTTGCCTACTTATCAAGATCTATTACTCATATAAGTTTGGTGTCTTAATCTCTTACCGTTTCTGAGATATGACTCGGACAAAACTTTTTTGAAAAAATAGGAAGTCGGACATAACTGACGACCGGAAGTAGGTTTTGATAAACTGAAAACTGCATTTGAAAGATATTTTTACTCTCTATCATCTCTGAAAATTTCATGAGAATCCGTCCAGTCATCTCTGAGAAATCGTCGAAAACAAAAAGGGAAAAAAATAATAATAATAATAATAACTAGATGAGATCTCGTTGCGAGCAACGAGTAGGTCTTCCGTTGAATTTATCGATAAGATGAGATGTGATTTTGACTGAGATATTCGTAATAAGGCAATGAAATTAAGGTTTCCATCATTAAATTTCATTTTTCTGATTTATATCACAATATTTTGAGCATCTTTAGTTCAATATGCTTATAATTAAAATATTCCTCCTTTTTTAGATGTAAAGCATCCAAAATATAGAATTTTGGCCCCCGTAACCCATATTACGCAACAGCAACGTGTAATCAAAATCCTATAAAACGTTGTTGCAAAGCGTTAAGATGAATATCTTTGCTTCAGTAATGTTTTACAAAATATACATGAGCTAAAGATGAAAGACTGTTGGCCCCTCTGGACCCTAATTTGAGGAGTCAGCCCCTTTTTTCTTGATTTCAAATGAAAGGTCTTGTGAATTCAAAGATTTTTTGTTCAAAACCTATTCAGAGATTTCTTTTCGTTGTGGAGATATGCTGAATGGAAATATTTAAGGGCTACCCTCCAAGTCCTAAATGGGGCCGTTTTGCAAAAAATTGAAGTATGCATTTTGTTTAAAACATTATTCTGACCATCTTTTGTTCAATATTGCTTATCAAAGTATTCACCCTTTTCGAGATATAAAACCTCAAAGATTTAGCATTCTGGCCCTTTGTGACCCCTAATTACGTGACCTATGACCAAAATTTTAAAATATCTTGTTGCTAATAGTTGAGATAAATACTTTTGCTTCAGTAATGTATAACAAAATATTTATCGTTAACGAACTAAAGATGGAAGACTTTTGGCCCCTCTGAGCCCCTAATTTGAGGAGTCAGCCCCATTTTCTTCATATCAAATGAGAGGTCTTGTGATTTTGAAGATTTTTTGTTCAACACTTATTCAGAGATTTCTTTTTGTTGTAGAGATATGCTAAATGGAAATATTTAGGGGCCACCCTAAAAGTCCTTAATGGGGGCCGTTTTACAAAAATTCAAAGTATGCATATTATGTAGAACATTATTCTGACTATCTTTTGTTCAAAACTGCTAATCAAAATATTCCCCCTTTTTGAGATATAAAGCGTCAAAAATTTGACATTCTGGCCCCTTGTGACCCTTAATTACGTAACATATGATCAAAATTTTATCATATTTTGTTGCTAATTGTTTAGATAAATACTTTTGCTCGGTAATGTATAACAAAATATTGATCATTAGAGAGTTATAGATAAAAGACTTTTGGCCCCTCTGAGCCCCTAATTTGAGGGGTCAGCCCCATTTTCTTGATATCAAATGAAAGATCTTGGCATTTTGCACATTTTTTCTTCAATATGCTCTAACAAATTATGAACAGGTACGAAGATATGAAGCAAAATGTGTCAATTTTTGTGAGATGTTTTTGAGACATTTTTCGGGCTCTACCGAGCCCCGGCGCCTTTTGCGCTAGAAAGATTTTGAGACCCAATTACAATTCACTATACCTTTGTTTACTTTCACTGAAAATCTTAAGTCAATATCTTAAGTCGTTTTGGAGGAGTTTCTTGGACAAGCCGACCCTCTGAAAATCAGAAAATCGTCCATATCTCACGACCGGAAGTGACGTAATCAATATAAAAAATTTCCAATAAGGTTCAGATCAATATCTATTAGATCTGAAAGTTTCATTAAAATCGACCGAGCCGTTTCCGAGAACTCGCGTGCACAAAAATCGGTAAGAAAAAAATAATAATAATAGGGAAAAAGAAACCGAACGAAAACAATAAGGTCTTCCGTTGGAAACGGAAGACCTTAATTACAAATTGTCGCCTAGGTTCATGTCAAAATATGGCGGACGCAAAATAATTCCTGAATTTTCCTCTTTAACTCGAGCATTCCTGCATTGGACAGGTCTGATGTTTGATATGAGATGATAAACCCTGTGTAAACTTTCTTAGTTTAGCGGAATCATGAACATTTTCGGCGTGATGAATGAATTGTTTACAGTAGCGATGAGGCCACCGCGCAGCTGCGAGCGGATCCAAGGATTTATGAATGAATTAAAAAAGATGGAAATAGAGTTTGATTTCTTTTATTTTATTTAATGACATTATTCATATGCAAGTAAAAGATATACAAGAAAATGCGAGATGCTAATAAATGCAGCTGACAATCTTTATTTTCTCAAGATAATTTTTTTTAATGAAATAATTATAAATTCTACAGACAAAACATAGGAAGAATGAATGATTGCAAATTATCAGATGACATAAGGGGAACTAAATTTTTTTATGAATGAAACTTTTAAAACGTTACTTGTAAGTTGTATATGTTATATCTGCGAATTCTACCTGGCTGCGCGCTTCCAAAGGGGGGGGGGCTGTCTTGAATATAGACTTGTAAATTACCATTATTTTGTAGATAGAATTAAGCCTTATCATTTTCTTAACTTTAAGAAGAGTGCCTTGTTATATAAATGTCATGGTCATTTTATGTAGAATGTTAAACATTAAAGCGGAATAAGCATCCATTTCAATAAATGAGAAAGGTGGGGGCTAGGTTTCTTACAGTTTTCAAAAAAAAAAAAAATGGGGGCGGGGTATAAGATGCACACACACATGACATATGTTTCATACATTTTATTTGCTAAAAACTCGACTCTGCAGAACCAGAGAAGGTTTTCTACAGGTCCATTCCCCCATCACACGGGGAAGACCTTACCTGCACAATGGCACCATGTGTATTACCCGCGCAGCCTATTTATGAGAAAATGAAATGAATATTTTTTAGTGTTTAAGAAAACGTTGAACCTACGCTTGCGAAAGTTCTAAGACATTCAAAGATATTTAATTTCTTCTTTATCAAATCAAGAAACTGGTTATACGTTAAATCAGCAAATAGGGGCCTTTACTTATGCCATGAATATCACAGAAAAAGATAGAAAGAAAGACAAAGAAATTTAAAAAATCGACTTTTAATTCCCTTTTTCGCGACGACCGGAAGAATTGACGACGGACAAAATGTTGTTCGACACATCTTCAAGTCATGATCTATGATATCCGACACAGTAAACTTTCATATCTTAAGCTGTTCGGGAGAAATGGACCGGACAAAGGTCATTTCCAGAAGTTGGTCAATACGAAAATAGTAAGAATACTAGATACTCTTGTTGCTACAGCAACAAATAAGGTCTTCCGTTCTTCAGACTTCTTTATTTATCTGTAAGAAGGATATTTTTCTATTTAAAAAAAAATAAAGGACAAAATGCAAAAATAAAAAGAATCCTAGATCTAGGCTCGATCCCAAAACCAGAATGAAAGTCTAACACGCTTACCACTGAGCCATCGAGTTCAACAACAAAAAAGGTTTTTTGTATACTTATCATTTTAAGGTAGAAGGAAGTAGTTTTGTAGTACTCATTCTATAAAATATATTTATGGGATAGTATGATACTCAATTAATAAAGTTTTTCTCTCATAACCGGAAGTTGCTGTTTTTGTTTCTTTTGGGACGGACATATATCGGAACAACAATTAAGATGCAATAGTGTGATGCCAAGAAGTATTCCTAAAAGAAAAGTTAAAATTCATGATTTCTTTGATCACTTCCTGTGACGACCGGAAGTGACGGCAGACAATCTTATCTTAATTGTTTTTGCCAACTCATCAAGATTAACCACTTTATTAAGTTTGGTGTCTTAATCTCTCAACGTTTACGAGATCTAGCTATGATAACTTCTCATTTTGAGGACAGGAAATCACGCGACCGGAAGTGAGTTTTGCAAAAATTTCTTGACGTTAATGTAGACAGTTGCAGTCTGAATAGCATATCCAAAAATCATTACAAATACTTCATAAATAAATGATATTTATTGGAAAGAAAAACACTGAAATTATGTAGTTTCCCTCTTTTAACCGGAAGTTGTCTCTTTTTGTTTCCAGTGGTACTGAAATAATTGAAAACAACAAATAAGATGCTCTAATGTGAGGCTAAAACAGTTTCATAAAAGAAAAGTTGAAAATTTCGATTTTTTGGATCACTTCCTGTGACGACCGGAAGTGACGACAGACAATCTTATCACAACTAATTTTGCCTACTTATCAAGATCTATCACTCTAGATAGGTTTGGTGTCTTTATCTTTTACCGTTTACGAGATCTAGCTATGATAACTTCTCATTTTGAGGACCGGAAATCACGCGACCGGAAGTAAATTTTACAAAGATATTTGACGTTACTGTAGACATTTGCAGTCTGAATAACATATCCAAAAACCATTTCAAATACATTACGCATAAAAAATATTTATGGGAGAGAAAAATACTGAAAATATGCAGTTTTTCTCTTATAACCGGAAGTTGTCGTTTTTGTTTCCGGTGAGACTGATATATTTCGAAACTACAAACAAGATGCTATAATGTGATGCAAAAAAGTTTCAAAAAATAAAAAGTTGAAATTTTTGATTTCTTTGATCACTTCCTGTGACGACCGGAAGTGACGGCGCACAATGTTAACCCAATTGGTTTTGCCTACTTATCAAGATCTATTACTCATATAAGTTTGGTGTCTTCATCTTTTACCGTTTCTGAGATATGACTCGGACAAAACTTTTTTGAAAAAAGCGGAAATCGGACATAACTGACGACCGGAAGTGAATTTTGAAAAACTGAAAACTTCATTTGAAAACTATTTTAACTATCTATAATCCCTGAAAATTTCATCTGAATCCATCCAGTCATCTCTGAGAAATCGTCAAAACAAAAAGGGAAAAAAAATAATAATAATAAAAAGAAAAAACAGTAGAATCACTATAAGGTCTTCCGTCTGAAACGGAAGACCTTAACTAGAAACTCTTGTTGCTACAGCAACAAAACAGGTCTTCCGTTCTTCTCTATTTATCTGTAATAATGAACTTTTTTTCCTTGTTAAAGGTACTTGGACACAGATTTGAAGTCAATATTTTTTCTATAATATTAAAACTTATATATTTTAATAGCATTTCACATAAAAATTAATTAAAAGTCTTATTTCATTTAAAAGTTATTAAAACTTCAATTTTTTTGGCGGGTTTGATTGACACACCCTTGCACTTTCACAAATTTTAACCTTATTCGTAATCCTTAGAAAAAGTGGCAATTTTGTTGTGTATTAATGAGAAATATTAAAACTTTTATCCAGAAAAATAGTTTTATTCCAAGTACAAATGTTAGAAAGCAAAAGTCCCTCACAAGTATCGTCATTCCGAACTACGGGTTGCGTACAGAGTATAGCAAATCGAGCACACTCGTGTTATGTACACAGTTTTTGTAAACAGGGCTCCAGTTCTGTTATTGTTTATATTTAGAATTCACCGGATGCGTACAACCGTCACAGTCTGCTTACCACAACTGCACGGACTGACAATATATTGTGTGTTTGTTTTACTTTCGAAAGTGTTTACTCTGAATTTTCTGGATTATAGTATTAATATTTTTCATTTAATACACAACGAGATTGCCACTTTTCCTAAGAATTAGAAATAAAACTAATTTTGTGAGAGTGCAGGGATGTGTCAATCAAACCCGCCAAAAATTTGAAATTTTAATATCTTTTATATGAAATAAGATATCTTTGTTAAATATTTAAACATTCTGTTTTTCATATTCTAGATCTATCATCTGAATGTTCAATATTTTTATTCAAATTGATTTAACTCTGCAGAAGCCTCATGGCGGCCGGTAATTATCTGTAAGCGAAATTAATGTGAAAGAGCAAGAGCCACTTTGGGCCTTAAAATGGCCCTGAGAATTTCTTAAAAATCAGAACCGCTCAGTTTAGGTTGCAAATACAGTATTTATCATGCACTTGGAGTGTTGGTTACCACGCATCTATTAATCGTGACGTAGGCTGTGCTCATATTTTATTTCTTTGCAGAAGGTAGTCAAATACGCATGTTTTCTGCAAATTTCAAGAACATTGCAATTTCTCAAACCTGTTTTCCAATATCTGGACTCTCAAAACGAAATTTTATTATAGAAAAATGAAAGCACCAAGTGTCTACTTTATTTTATATATGAAATGGGAAAGAGGGTGATTGTAAGTACAGGGCCATTTTATGCATAACATGGCCCTTGTTCTTTAATTGCTTATGATATGTAGTTTTCTCTCATAACCTTTGACAACTGGATATTTAGTGGAGAGCATTTTTTTTTTTTAAATTAAAGGATCCTAATAAATTAAACATTGTGA